>NW_027100729.1:3232886-3532886 GCF_040412425.1 Macrobrachium rosenbergii
AAGCAAGGGGCATATTGCTACAGTGGCTTGAGCTACCGCACTGGTCTTAGGCTAGCTAAACCTGAAATGTCTAACATAAGAAATCATTCAGTAATATGTAAAAACCCAATGGACCACAAAAAAACTTTGAAGTAAGTGACAACGACGCAGGAGGAACACCTCCTTAGTATTTTAGGATCTTGGTTATCAAGAAAATTGTTCCATCACTCAATAATCACTTAACTTCTGCCACCTTGCACTTAGCCCAGTACCCCTCCCCTATTCTTCTTTATTTCTTGACCTTGTTTACTCTTACTAAACTTTCATCCACTGGACTTGGCTGCTGAAGATAATCTATTTCATGTTTTGTCATAGTCTTATTTCCCCTGAAATAAGAATACATATATATATATATATATATATATATATATATATATATATATATATATATATATATATATATATATATATAATATATATACACACACACACAATCTCATCAAAAGCTTCCACCCACTGGGGAGAGGAAAAAGAAATCATTAGCAATAATTATTTTGGGAGAGGCCTCCTCCTAAACCTCCTCCTCCACTTCGAGGACCAATCGATCGATGGTCTTCAAAATGGGATCTCGGGGTTCTTGAAGCGTCCACTCGAGGCCCCTCGAGTGGAGACTCCGAGATATTATCTTGAGGGTGTATTCGTGACAGACGACCTCCTCCACTGGATTTATCGGGGGACGTGATCGACAGAGAGAGAGAGAGAGAGAGAGAGAGAGAGAGAGAGAGAGAGAGAGAGAGAGAGAGAGAGAGAGAGAGAGAGTGTACATACTCATCCTATAACCCGCCATTCTCAAGCGATTCCACCCATTAAACTGCCGTTTCCTTTGCAGTGGCGGACACCAGGGGGCACCGCGCCCTTCCCGTGGTGGTCTATATCCATGGCGAGAGCTACCTGTGGGGGGCGTCCAACCCCTACGATGGGTCAGTCCTGGCCGCCCACGGAGAGGTCATAGTTGTGACCTTGAATTACCGTCTGGGACCTTTGGGTGAGTAGGACGGTGAATAATGATAATGAATAACGGTTATAATTATTCCTGATTATTCACCGTTTAATGTAAAATAATTTGTGTAATTTATTGATTTATATTTCTTATTATCAAGTCACTGATTGATTTAATTAATTATTTATTGGTTTTACTTATCTATTTAGTTATTTATTAATCAATTAATTCATGTAATTATTACTTATTTATTTAGTTACCTATTGATTGATTGAATTATTTATCTATTTACTTATTTATTGATTGATTTCATTATTTATTTATTGATTGATTTAATTATCTATTTATTTACTTATTTATTCATTGATTGATTTAATTATCTATTCATTTACTAATTTACTGATTGACTGATTTAATTATCTATTTATTTACTAATTTATTGATTGATTGAATTATTTATTTATTTACTAATTCATTGATTGATTTAATTAAATATTTACTTATTGATTGATTGATTTAATTAGATATTTATTTACTTACTGATTAATTGATTTAATTGGATATTTATTTACTTACTGAATAATTGATTTAATTAGATATTTATTTACTTACTGATTAATTGATTTAATTATATATCTACTTACTGATTAATTGATTTAATTAGATATTTATTTACTTACTAATTGATTTAATTAATTTTTCATACTGATTTAGATATTTATTCACTTATTGATTGAATCAGATATTTATTTACGTATTTATTGATTTAATTACCTATTTATTTACTTATTTAATTAGATATTTATTTACTTACTGATCGATTTAATTATATTGTTTATTTATTGATGGATTTTATTATCTATTTATTTACTTATTTATTTATTGATTGATTTAATTAGATATTTATTTACTTATTGATCGATTTAATTATATTATTGTTTATTGATTGATTGGTTTATTTATTTATTTACCTATTTGTTGATTGATTGATTGAATTAATTAGTTATTTACGTAATTATTTATTTATTCATGTATTTTAGTTATTTATTTACTTATTCACTCATTCATTCACTTATCTACCGATTGATTGATTGATTAATGTATTCATTCATTCACTCATTCATTTATTTATTTACTTATTAATTAATTAATTAATTAGTTAATGAATTCATTCATTTATTTACTTATTTACTTATTGATTGATTGTTTGGTTTAATTAGTTATTTATATAATTAATAATTGATTGATTGATTGATTTAATTAGTTATTTACTTACTTAACCTATTTATTGACTGACTGATCGACTGATTTCCTCGCAGGATTCCTGAACACCAACGCAGACCCCACGGGCCGAGGCCATGTCATGAACCACGGCCTCATAGACCAGATCGCTGCCCTTCACTGGGTCCAGGAGAACATCGGGGCGTTTGGGGGCGACCCGGGCAGCGTGACCTTGCTGGGGCACGGTACGGGTGCCGCCTGCATCCACTTCCTCATGGCCTCGACGGCCGTGGCCCCCGGTCTCTTCCACCGCACGATCCTCATGTCTGGCTCCGCCCTCAGTCCCTGGGCGGTGGTTGGCACGCCCATCCACTATGCCCTGCAGTTCGGAAGGGCGCTCAACTGCACTTCTTCTGGCGGCGGAGGCGGAGGTGGAGGCGGACTTCTCCCGCAGACGGCACCGCCGGAGTTCAAGCCGTCGAACGAGGAGTTGGACTTGATGGTGAACTGCCTGAAGGAGAAGCCCTTGGAAGAGCTGCAGACGGTGCATGTCCCTTCTCCCCAATTCCTCTACGCCTTCGGTCCCAGCGTGGACGGCATCGTCATCCGCAACGACTACAGGCGGGAGATCCGGAAGCGCGCAGATGAGCAGACGAAGGAGTACGACTTGCTCTTCGGCGTCGTGCCCCACGAGGCGTACGACCTCCTGAGCAACGGCGCCGTCGAGAACGGCGTCGACGCCGAAGGGCGCGACCGCATCTTCCGGACGATGGTACGGAACTCGTACGACTACCACCTGAACGAGGTGTTCATCTCCGTCGTGAACGAGTACACTGACTGGGAGAACCCGGACGCCTCGCCCGCAGCCCTCCGGGATGCGACTCTGGCCGCCCTTGGGGACTCCCAGTATGTGGCGCCCTTGCTCAAGACAGCCAACAACCTCAGGATAGGAGACAAGAACCAGTTTTTCTATGTTTTTGACCACACCTCCTCCTCCTCCTCCTCCTCTGCCGAGTCTGAGTTTTCGGATGTGAGTTGAGATTCGCCTTCTTTCTAGCTTGTCTGTTAATAATTCACTGTTTCAGGCTTGTCTGTTAAGGATTCATTTCGAAATTGCCTCTTAAGAATGATTCATTCAGGCTTGTCTGCTAGAATTCAGTTAATTTTAAACTAATTAGTTCATTTCGAACTTGTCTCTTAAGAATTCATTTCAAACTTGTCCGTTAGAATACAGACAGTTTCTTGTCTCTTAAGATTTAATTTCAAACTTGTCTATAAAGTTTCAATTCAAACTTGTCTGTTAAGAATTCATTTCAGGCTTGTCTGTTAAGAATTCAGTTAATTTCAAACTTGTCTGTTAGAATCCAGACCATTTCAAACTTGTCTGTTAGAATACAGCTTCTTTCAAACTTATCTGTTAAGAATTCTTTGCAAACTTGTCTGTTAAGAATTCAGTTCATTTCAGCCTTATCTTTTGGAACCCAGTCTATTTCAATATTGCCTGTTAAGAATTCATTTCAAAATTGTCTGTTAGAATACAGCTTGTTTCAAACTTGTCTGTTAAGGTTTAATTTCATTTCAAACTTGTCTGTTAAGAATTAATTTCAGGCTTGTCTGTTAGAATACAGCTTGCTTCAAATTTGTCTGTTAAGATTTAATTTAATTTCAAACTTGTCTGTTAAGAATTAATTTCAGGCTTATCTGTTAGAATACAGCTTGTTTCAAACTTGTCTGTTAAGATTCCATTTCATGTCAAACTTGTCTGTTAAAAATTAATTTTAGGCCTGTCTGTTAGAATACAGCTTGTTTCAAACTTGTCTTAAGATTCCATTTAATTTTAAACTTGTCTGCTAAGTTAAGAATTCAATTTATTTCAAACTTATCTGTTAAGAATTCATTTCAAACTTGTCTGTTAAAAATTCCGCATTTTTCAAACTGAATTCAGCTTCTTGCACACTTGTCTGTTATGCATTAAAAACTTGTCTGTTAAGAATTCAGTTGACCTTGAACTTGTCTGTTAGACTAATTCAGCTCATTTCATACTTGTCTGTTAAGAATTCAGTTGATTTTGAACTTGTCTGTTAGACTAATTCAGATCATTTCAAACTTGTCAGTTAAAAATTCAGCTCGCTTCACACTCCTCTGTTAAAATTCACCTTGTTTCGAACTTGTCGGTTAAGAATTCAGTGCGCTTTACACTCGTCTGTTCAGAATCCGCCCCGTTCCTTTCCAGCAGTCAGTGAAAGGCGCCGTTCATGGGGACGAGTTAGCGTACGTCTTCGGGGCGCCGCTGGTGGGCGAACTGGGAGTCTTCACAGCCAACAACTGGACTCACCAGGACACACTTGTGTCAGAGACCTTGCTCTACTACATAGCCAACTTCGCCAAGACCGGGTGAGGAAGAAGAGTCGTTGGTGGTGGTCCTCGCTAACCCTAATATGCAAGACCTTATTTTGTGGTCTTCGTTAACCCCCAACTTCTGAGACTTATTTACAAGATTCTTAACTTTGGTCCTCGTTAACACTGATTTAAAAGACTTTTTACTTTGTTAACCCTAATTTCTAAGACTTTTTACTTTGTTAAAACCCTAATTTAAAAGACTTTTTCACTTTGTTAACCATAATTTCTAAGACTGACTTTTTAATTTGTTAAAACCCTAATTTAAAAGACTTTTTACTTTGTTAAAACCCCAATTTAAAAGACTTTTTACTTTGTTAAACCTAATTTCTAAGACTTCTTGTTACCCTTATTTTCTAAGACTTTGTGGCTCTCATGAACAAGTCTTTACAAGACTTTTTACTTTGTTAACTAATTTCTGGGACTCTTCCATTGTGGTCCTAATTAACCCTGATTTAAAGACTTTCCAAAGACTGATCTTTTACCTTGTGGCCCTTATTAACCCTAATTTCTAAGACTTCTTAATTTGCTAGCTCTAATTTCTAAGACTTTTTATCTTGTGGTTCTCATTAACCCTTACTTTGTGTAACTCATTAAGCCTAACCTATTCCATGGTCCTCATTAACCCTAAATTGCTCTGTGGTCCTCATAAATCCTAATTTACTCTGGTCCTCATTATCCCTTACTTTGTGGTCGTCATTAACCCTTACTATGTGGCCCTAATTAACCTTAATCTAAACTGCGGTCCTCCTTAAACTTTACTTTGTGATCCTCATTAACCCTAATCTACATTGTGGTCCTCCTTAAACTTTATTTTGTGTCCTCATTAAGCCCAATTTCCACAAGTCCTGAAAATTTTCAGCCAAAAATATTTACCATGTTTACATCTCCCAAAAACTGACCCTTCAAACCTTAGCCAATTTTTTGTGGCCCTCATTAACCACACCTTACAAGACCCCATTCTTTGTGACCTTCACTGATCGCAACTTACAAGCCCCCCCCCTTCAATTTTGCCCCGCAGGAACCCCAATTTACGGCCAGGCCAGGAACTGACAGCCAACGCCCGGGACAAGAGCAAGTTCAAAAAGCTGGTCTGGGAAAAGTACGACCCCGTTTATCAAAAATATTTGTACATAGGTGAGGCGTTCTTCCATTCTTGTCTTTTCTTGTCCTCATTCTTCCATTCTTGATTTTATTCTTTCATTCTTGCCATTTGTTGTCTTTATCCTTCAATTAGTCTCTTTATTCTTGTATTTTCTGTCTTTATTCACTCATTCTTGTCCTCATTAATTTTATTTTTCTCTTTATTCTTGTATTTTCTGTCTTTATTCTTTCATTCTTGTCCTCATTACTTCCATTCTTCTCTTTATTCTTGTATTTCCTTTCTTTATTCTCTCATTCTTGTCCTCATTACTTCCATTCTTCTCTTTATTCTTGTATTTCCTGTCTTTATTCTTTCATTCTTGTCCTCATTACTTCCATTCTTCTCTTTATTCTTGTATTTCCTGTCTTTATTCTTTCATTCTTGTCCTCATTACTTCCATTCTTCTCTTTATTCTTGTATTTCCTGTCTTTATTCTTTCATTCTTGTCCTCATTACTACCATTCTTCTCTTCATTCTTGTATTTCCTGTCTTTATTCTTTCATTCTTCTCCTCATTACTTCCATTCTTCTCTTTATTCTTGTATTTCCTGTCTTTATTCTTTAATTCTTGTCCACATTACTTCCATTCTTCTCTTCATTCTTGTATTTTCTGTCTTTATTCTTTCATTCTTGTCCTCATTACTTCCATTCTTCTCTTTATTCTTGCATTTCCTGTCTTTATTCTTTTATTCTTGTCCTCATCACTTCCATTCTTCTCTTTATTCTTGTATTTCCTTTCTTTATTCTCTCATTTTTGTCCTCATTACTTCCATTCTTCTCTTTATTCTTGTATTTTCCGTCTTTATTCTTTCATTCTTGTCCTCATTACTTCCATTCTTCTCTTTATTCTTGTATTTCCTTTCTTTATTCTCTCATTCTTGTCCTCATTACTTCCATTCTTCTCTTTATTCTTGTATTTCCTGTCTTTATTCTTTCATTCTTGTCCTCATTACTTCCATTCTTCTCTTTATTCTTGTATTTCCTGTCTTTATTCTTTCATTCTTGTCCTCATTACTTCCATTCTTCTCTTCATTCTTGTATTTTCTGTCTTTATTCTTTCATTCTTGTCCTCATTACTTCCATTCTTCTCTTTATTCTTGTATTTCCTGTCTTTATTCTTTTATTCTTGTCCTCATCACTTCCATTCTTCTCTTTATTCTTGTATTTCCTTTCTTTATTCTTTCATTCTTGTCCTCATTACTTCCATTCTTCTCTTTATTCTTGTATTTTCTGTCTTTATTCTTTCATTCTTGTCCTCATTACTTCCATTCTTCTCTTTATTCTTGTATTTCCTGTCTTTATTCTTTTATTCTTGTCCTCATTACTTCCATTCTTCTCTTTATTCTTGTATTTTCTGTCTTTATTCTTTCATTCTTTTCCTCATTACTTCCATTCTTCTCTTTATTCTTGTATTTCCTGTCTTTATTCTTTCATTCTTGTCCTCATTACTTCCATTCTTCTCTTTATTCTTGTATTTCCTGTCTTTATTCTTTTATTCTTGTCCTCATTACTTCCATTCTTCTCTTTATTCTTGTATTTTCTGTCTTTATTCTTTCATTCTTTTCCTCATTACTTCCATTCTTCTCTTTATTCTTGTATTTCCTGTCTTTATTCTTTCATTCTTGTCCTCATTACTTCCATTCTTCTCTTTATTCTTGTATTTCCTGTCTTTATTCTTTCATTCTTGTCCTCATTACTTCCATTCTTCTCTTTATTCTTGTATTTTCTGTCTTTATTCTTTCATTCTTGTCCTCATTACTTCCATTCTTCTCTTTATTCTTGTATTTTCTGTCTTTATTCTTTCATTCTTGTCCTCATTACTTCCATTCTTCTCTTTATTCTTGTATTTTCTGTCTTTATTCTTTCATTCTTGTCCTCATTACTTCCATTCTTCTCTATATTCTTGTATTTCCTGTCTTTATTCTTTTATTCTTGTCCTCATCACTTCCATTCTTCTCTTTATTCTTGTATTTCTTGTCTTTATTCTTTCATTCTTGTCCTCATCACTTCCATTCTTCTCTTTATTCTTGTATTTCCTGTCTTTATTCTTTCATTCTTGTCCTCATTACTTCCATTCTTCTCTTTATTCTTGTATTTTCTGTCTTTATTCTTTCATTCTTGTCCTCATTACTTCCATTCTTCTCTTTATTCTTGTATTTTCTGTCTTTATTCTTTCATTCTTGTCCTCATTACTTCCATTCTTCTCTATATTCTTGTATTTCCTGTCTTTATTCTTTTATTCTTGTCCTCATCACTTCCATTCTTCTCTTTATTCTTGTATTTCTTGTCTTTATTCTTTCATTCTTGTCCTCATCACTTCCATTCTTCTCTTTATTCTTGTATTTCCTGTCTTTATTCTTTCATTCTTGTCCTCATTACTTCCATTCTTCTCTTTATTCTTGTATTTCCTGTCTTTATTCTTTCATTCTTGTCCTCATTACTTCCATTCTTCTCTTTATTCTTGTATTTCCTGTCTTCTTCTTTTATTCTTGTCCTCATCACTTCCATTCTTCTCTTTATTCTTGTATTTCCTGTCTTTATTCTTTCATTCTTGTCCTCATTACTTCCATTCTTCTCTTTATTCTTGTATTTCCTTTCTTTATTCTCTCATTCTTGTCCTCATTACTTCCATTCTTCTCTTTATTCTTGTATTTTCTGTCTTTATTCTTTCATTCTTGTCCTCATTACTTCCATTCTTCTCTTTATTCTTGTATTTCCTGTCTTTATTCTTTCATTCTTGTCCTCATTACTTCCATTCTTCTCTTTATTCTTGTATTTCCTGTCTTTATTCTTTCATTCTTGTCCTCATTACTTCCATTCTTCTCTTTATTCTTGTATTTCCTGTCTTTATTCTTTCATTCTTGTCCTCATTACTTCCATTCTTCTCTTTATTCTTGTATTTCCTGTCTTTATTCTTTCATTCTTGTCCTCATTACTTCCATCCTTCTCTTTATTCTTGTATTTCCTGTCTTTATTCTTTAATTCTTGTCCTCATTACTTCCATCCTTCTCTTTATTCTTGTATTTCCTGTCTTTATTCTTTCATTCTTGTCCTCATTACTTCCATTCTTCTCTTTATTCTTGTATTTCCTTTCTTTATTCTCTCATTCTTGTCCTCATTACTTCCATTCTTCTCTTTATTCTTGTATTTTCTGTCTTTATTCTTTCATTCTTGTCCTCATTACTTCCATTCTTCTCTTTATTCTTGTATTTCCTGTCTTTATTCTTTCATTCTTGTCCTCATTACTTCCATTCTTCTCTTTATTCTTGTATTTCCTGTCTTTATTCTTTCATTCTTGTCCTCATTACTTCCATTCTTCTCTTTATTCTTGTATTTCCTGTCTTTATTCTTTCATTCTTGTCCTCATTACTTCCATTCTTCTCTTTATTCTTGTGTTTCCTGTCTTTATTCTTTCATTCTTGTCCTCATTACTTCCATTCTTCTCTTTATTCTTGTATTTCCTGTCTTTATTCTTTAATTCTTGTCCTCATTACTTCCATCCTTCTCTTTATTCTTGTATTTCCTGTCTTTATTCTTTAATTCTTGTCCTCATTACTTCCATTCTTCTCTTTATTCTTGTATTTCCTGTCTTTATTCTTTCATTCTTGTCCTCATTACTTCCATTCTTCTCTTTATTCTTGTATTTTCTGTCTTTATTCTTTTATTCTTGTCCTCATTACTTCCATTCTTCTCTTTATTCTTGTATTTTCTGTCTTTATTCTTTTATTCTTGTCTTCATTACTTCCATTCTTCTCTTTATTCTTGTATTTTCTGTCTTTATTCTTTCATTCTTGTCCTCATTACTTCCATTCTTCTCTTTATTCTTGTATTTTCTGTCTTTATTCTTTCATTCTTCTCCTCATTACTTCCATTCTTCTCTTTATTCTTGTATTTTCTGTCTTTATTCTTTCATTCTTGTCCTCATTACTTCCATTCTTCTCTTTATTCTTGTATTTTCTGTCTTTATTCACTCATTCTTGTTCTCATTACTTCCATTCTTCTCTTTATTTTTTATCTTCTGTCTTTATTCACTCATTCATGTCTTTATTACTTCTATTCTTCTCTGTATTCTTGCCTTTATTCTTTCTTCCTTTCCTTTATTCGTCTCTTTCTTGAGTCTTCCTTTCTTGTCTTTATAATAATAATAATAATAATAATAATAATACTAATAATAATAATAATAATAATAATAATAATAATAATAATGAAAACTTTAAGAGGGATTCAAGTGACCTTTAATAATTAAATTAAATTTTTGCACTGAATGAATATTTGCCACAAACATTATTTTAGAAATAATTTAGAAATGAATTCATGTTTTAGTATAGAGCCCCGGCCAGGATTCGGTACCGAGCACCTTTTGGATGACAGTTGGATGACAGCATACTTTAGACACTCAGCCATGTAAAAAATGTTCCTTCTTGGTGGCTGAATGGATTGAGTACACTGTCATCCACGCGTCCACCTAAAATGGTGCAGGTTTGAATCCTGGTCAGGATATGAGTACTTGTGACGCTTAGGCCTATCCCCCACTGTGTGTCTCTTCTCCCTCCGCAGGCAGCCGCCCCAGGATGAGGGACCACTACCGTGCCCACCAGCTCGCCCTCTGGACCTGGCTGGTGCCCCAGCTGCAGCGTGTGGGCCGCCTGGAGTTCCTCACCCTGAGGGACCCTGACAATTCCCACCTGGATGACGAGGAGAGACTCCAGGAGCTCTCGGTCCTCCACCACCTCTTCGCCCACTTCGACTCCCCGGAGCTCTACTCTGGCTCTGTTCGCCCGCTCCAGCACATGGCCGGCCACTACGTCCTGCCCCCCACCACTACCACCGCTGCCCCCACCACTCCGATCCCCACCACCACCCTCCTCCCGCCCCAGCTCTCCCAGATGTTCACGACCCCTCGAGTTCCCCGCCGCGGGAGCAACCCCTTGCTGGACCCCTACCCGGACGTCCTCTCCAACGCCACGGCCCATGCGGAGGCCACGAAGCCCCAGGGGGTCGGTTACATGGCCTACTCGACGGCACTCTCCGTCACGATAGCCATCGGAGTGTCCCTCCTCATCCTGAACCTGCTCATCTTCGCCGGAGTGTACTACCAGAGAGACAGGTCGCGGGCGATGGGCAGCAAGCAGGAGCAGCAGAGCCAGCTCCACAGCCAGGGCGGAGGAGGAGGAGGAGGAGGATTATTAGGCGACCAGCAGCAAATGGCGGCCATCAGCAGTGCCACGGGTCCTACATTAGGATCAAGCATCAACTTAGAAGTCATGAAGTTACCGATGCCTGTGACGACATCGTCGGTCAAGGCACCTCCCCCTTCCCCCCTGACGCACACTCACCCCTTCGCTCACATCTCCGAATGCCCGCCCGCCTTTGCCGACACCCCCCTTACTTTAGAAACGGGAAGTCACTGCGTGACTATACCCCCCCCTCCGCCGACCATACCCAATGGCAGTGCCACCATGATTGACGGTGGAGGACAGCATCAGCATCAGCAGCAGCTCAAAAGACAGCATCAGCATCAGCAGCAGCAGGAGCAAATAATGATGCCCCGCCCACCTCCCCCGCCCCGGCTATCGGAGTCCCAGCCGCTACTGCCTGCTCAGGTGCCGGCTCCGCCCCGGGGCAAGATACCACCCTTCGAGGAACTGCAAGTATGACAGAGGAGCCCTCTGGTGGCGGTGCTCTCCACTACTAAGCACCTGCAGAGTGCCGCTCGACCGCACACCCCACCCGGGCGCCATCGTCACGCTCAGGTGGTAGACTACTACGGCGGCACTTTCTACGACGGACAGGACATGACGACGTCCTTCCGAGGCGGTGGTGGGAGTAACAGGCCCATCGTGGCCGTGCCCCCCACCGTGGTCTGCGTGGGCAGCTCGTCCACGTGGCCCCGGAAGGCCCGAGGAGGACCACGCGCCTGGCCAGAGGGTGAAGATACGGCAGGATCCGACACAGATCCCATCCAGCTGAAGCAACTGTGAGAGATGCATGGCTTCATCGAGTTGTGGTGTTGCTCTGTTCTGAGGTGATGGCTGGGGCATTATTGTGCCCCTGGTGGATAGAGTTCTGTCCAGCCATTAATGGACAAGATTCTATCATCAAAGGCTGACAGGATTCTATTTTGTCATTGGTTGACAAGAATTCTATTCTGTCACTGGATGACAGGATTCTGTCCTGCTATTGGCTGATAAAACTATCTTCCATTGGATAACAATATTCTCATCCAATTGGCTGATAGAATTCTGTCTTCCCATTGGCTGATAGAACTCTGTCTTCCCATTGGCTGATAGTACTCTATCTCCCCAATAGCTGACGAAATTCTGTCTCCCCATTGGCTGATAAAGCTCTCAGCTGATTGGCTAATAGAACTGTCTTCCCACTGGCTGACAGAACTCTCTTCTGCCTGATTGGCTGACAGAACTTTGTCTCCCCATTGGTTATAGAACTTTGTCTTCCCATTGGCTGACAGAACTCTGTCTCCCTATTGGTTGATAGAACTCTCTTCTGCCTGATTGGCTGACAGAACTCTGTCTCCCTATTGGTTGATAGAACTCTCTTCTGCCTGATCGGCTGACAGAGCTCTGTCTCCCTATTGGCTGATAGAACTCTCTTCTGCCTGATTGGTTGACAGAACTCTGTCTCCCTATTGGTCAATAGAGCTCTCTTCTGCCTGATTGGCTGACAGAACTCTGTCTTCCTATTGGCCAACAGAACCAAACATGCTGACGAACTGTACGAAGGATGTACACATTGTTGCCAAATCATTACAGAGACTCAAGTACGTACGTGAGTACACATCGCTGACAAAAAAAATATGACTGACAATCTCAAATCACTGCTGACGTTGTGATACTAATTATCGCGTATAATTAAGTTTCCCCCTACCCCCACAACAAAAAATAATTCTATGTTATTAAAAGTGTCAAGACTTTTTATATATATATGTATTACTTTCAAAAGTAATTATGACAGATAAATGAAATCTATTACTGTGTTGAGCTCTTGAGGTGTTTTCAATAAAAACTTGATAGTAATTGTGTGTCTGCTTTTGGCCCTCAATAATAATAATAATAATAATAATAATAATAATAATAATAATAATAATAATAATAATAATAATAATAATAAATTTGTTTTATTATTAAGTAATAATAATAGCAAAATGATAATAATTATAATATCATTACTATTAAGCAATGGAAGCATTATTATTGTTATCAAAAGGAGCCATCGACTTGAAATTCAAGCTCCCAAAGAATATTCAGGCGTCCATTAGGAAGAAGCAACAAGAGAAAAGATAGATTAATAAAGAGATAGAAATGTATCAAAAAGCAACTAGAAGTGTTAGGGCAGTAATGCATTGCGTTTTCGCCTGAACTTCTGAAGAAGTTCCAACTGCACGACAATCTATCAGTGTGAGGGATAAAGGACCTCTGGAACTTTGGGGAGGTTCGACAGTGAATCTGGTTGGTCTCTCTCTCTCTCTCTCTCTCTCTCTCTCTCTCTCTCTCTCTCTCTCTCTCTCTCTATCTCTAAGAGACCATCCGTTGATGGTCCAAGTCATAACTGCTGCTATTAGGAGACAGAAATCTGCCACCACAAACCATTCTATATAAACGAGATAAATCTCTGTCATTAAATAATAATAATAATAATAATAATAATAATAATAATAATAATAATAATAATAATAATAATCTTAAAGGAAAAAGTTGGTAAAAATGTTTTTTAAAAATCACAGGAGAAATCGAAAATAAACAAATTCATAGGTTAACAATATTTGGAAAATTCAAAAATTGAATTATATTCAGTGGAAATAAATCATAATTTTAATTTCAAATATATCATCAGTTCAGAATTTACTTTAAAAAACTATTTCTGAGATATTTAAATTAAGAGAAATGTTATATTTAGCTTCCAGAATCATATATTTTATATATATATATATATATATATATATATATATATATATATATATATATATATATATATATATATATGCATATATATGCATACACACACACACTCATATATATATATATATATATATATATATATATATATATATATATATATATATATATATATATAATTCAAACATTATTGATATTCACATTAAAAACAATTTTGAGATAATCAAAATTGAAGGAAGTTATCAATTTCCTTTACAAGTAATTTTGAAATTATTTAAATGAAATAATATTACAATCTGCCTTAAAAATAACTTTGAAATTATTTAAATGGAAATAATATTACAATTTGCTTTAAAAATAATTTTGAAATTATTTAAATGAAATAAGATTATAATTTGCCTTAAAATAATTTTGAAATTATTTAAATGAAATATTACAATTTGCCTTAAAAATAATAAATTATTTAAATGAAATATTACAATTTGCCTTAAAAATAATTTTGAAATTATTTAAATGAAATATTACAATTTGCCCTAAAAATAATTTTGAAATTATTTAAATGAAATATTACAATTTGTCCTAAAAATAATTTTAAAATTATTTAAACGAAATATTACAATTTGCCTTAACAATAATGAAATTATTTAAATGAAATAATATTACAATTTGCCTTAAAAATAATTCTGAAATTGTTTAAATGAAATATCATTATGTTTTGTCCTAAAAATAATTTTGAAATTATTTAAATGAAATATTACAATTTGCCTTAAAAATAATTATGAAATTATTTAATTGAAATATTACAATTTGTCTTAAAAATACTTTTGAAATTATTTGAATGAAATATTACAATTTGTCTTAAAAATACTTTTGAAATTATTTAAATGAAATATTACAATTTACCTTAAAAATGATTTTGAAATTATTTAAATAAAATATTACAATTTGCCTTAAAAATAATTTTGAAATTATTTAAATGAAATATTACAATTAGCCTTAAAATAATTTTTAAATTATTTAAATGAAATATGACTTTTCCCTGAAATAATTAATTTTGAAATTATTTAAATTTAATATTTGAATTTGCCTTAAAATTAATTTTTGAATTATTTAAACTAAAAAAATATTACAATTTTCCTGAAAAATATTGAAAAAATACGAACTAAAAGAAAGTCAACAATTTGCTCAAGGAATAATTTTGAATTATATTAACAAATATAATTTAAAAAAAGACTAAAAATAATTTTGAAATGATTTAAACTAAATAATGTTAGAGTTTTTCGGCACAATCGAGTGTTATGTACATTGTATAATGTACATATCTCTCGGGGGTCTCGGTATATGCCGTATGAGCCGCGGCCCATGAAACTTTAACCATGGCACGGTGGTGGCCTATTCCATATCGTTGCCAGACGCACGATCATGGCTAAATTTAACCTTATATAAAATAAAAACTACTGAGGCTAGAGGGCTGCAATTTGGTATGTTTGAGGATTAGAAGCTGGATGACCAACATAACAATTTGGAGCCCTCTAGCCTCAGTGGGTTTTGAGATCTGAGGCCACACAGAAAAAAAGTGTACACAGAAAAAATTGTGGACAGAATAAAGTGCGCACAACAGTTTTCTTTTACGGAAAAATAAAAATCATTCTTAGAACATTTATAATTAATTAGGTGTAGGGCTTGCAACCGCATACTAAAAAAAAGCAAAAAAAAAAAAAGGAAAAATCAAATATAAATAAAAGGAATTAAATTGTTTTAGGCCTAATGACGAACAGGTGCCTGAAGAGTTTATACTCTTTCCAGGGCTCCCACCCAGGAGGGTCGGGAGGGTGTCTGCAGGACTCCCTCCACGAAGGTACTGGCTGTCCCTCCAGGACTCGATTCACAGAAGGTACTGGCTGTACCTCCAGAAGTTAATTCACAGAGGGTACTGGCTGTACTCCAGGACTTAATTCACAGAAGGTACTGGCTGTACCTCCAGAACTTAATACACCGCAATCTTAGTCACCTTAGCACCCAGCAGATGGCGTGAGGATTTAAAATCCAGTCTCCTTAAAGGTGAGACTTGCTTCGTCCCTTGACCCCTGATCGATTGGGATGGGGATTTAATCCGAGTTAATCCCTTTGGGACATCTGCGCCGGATTTAACTGAGGCATTTAGAAGGGATTTCGATTAACATATGATTTGTGAGTAAATTTGAATATAGAGTTTTCCTGACTAGTGTTGGATTCAACATGATTCTACAACACTTCTTTATATTTGTCATTGATTCATAATTAACAACAATACAACAATGTGGTTATACTTTGTTGTTATAAGCGTTATAACAACTCTTATAAGACTTGTTCGTCTTGTATAAATGTTATAATGACTGTTGCTATAACTTGCAAAAAAGAAAAGGTATTTTTTGAAGTAGTTTTGTCTTTTTTTTACAGCGTATAATAATCAAGGTCACCGGAAACAGATCTATCTTTCAGTGGTCTCGGTATAATGCTGTGTGAACCGCGGCCCGTGAAACTTTAACCACGGCACAGTAATGGCCTATCCCATATCGTCGTCAGAAGCATGATTATGGCTAAAGTTAAATTAAATAAATAAAAACTGCTGAGGCTAGAGGGCTGCAATTTGGTATGTTTGATGGTTGGAGGGTGGATGACCAACATACCAATTTGCAGCCCTCTAGCCTCAGTGGTTTTTAAGATCTGAGGGCGGACAGAAAAAAGCGCGGATGGACAGTTGTCAAAAAACTAAGAATTATCAGAAATGAAATGAAATTTGTGGTGAATTCAGATTAAATTTGTATTATTTAAGTCTGTCCATCCACACTTTATTCTGTCCGCCCTCAGATCTGAAAAACTACCGAGGCTAGAGGGCTGCAAATTGGTATGTCGATCACCCACCCTCCGGTCATCAAACCTACCAAATTGCAGCCCTCTAGCCTCAGCAGTTTTTATTTTATTTACGGTTGAAGTTAGCCATGATCGTGCTTCTGGCAACGATATAGGACAGGCCACCACCGTGCCGTGGTTAAATTTTCACGGGCCACGGCTCGCACAGCATTATACCGAGACCACCGAAAGATAGAAGATCAACTTGGGTGGCCTTGATTATATGCTGTGGCGGCTGTACAGAAAACATTTGGAAAAGTAAATAAATAAATAAATAAATATATATATATATATATATATATATATATATATATATATATATATATATATATATATATATATATATATATATATATGAAGATTTTCAAGAGAGACTTGGCGACGTCTGCTGGACTTTGCAACTGAGACCAGAATTCCCTTATTGATTTTTGCTCTCTTTCTGTGGGTGAGAGAGAGAGAGAGAGAGAGAGAGCGTACTCTGTCTCTCTCTCTCTCTCTCACTCACTCTTTCTGGCTCTCTCTCTCTCTCTCTCTCAGGTGTCTATTTCTTAATACACATCTACATGTAGTGGGCTTTGTTCTCTCTCTCTCTCTCTTCTTCTCAAGTAATCCCTCACAGTATATCCCCTACAGTATATACCATGAAGTATATCCCCTATAGTATATCCCCTACAGTATAACCCCAAAATCATATAACCTACGATATATCCCAAGAATATAACCCAACAGTGTGTATACCCTAAAGTATGTCCACTTTAGTATACCCCATCCAGTATATCCCCTGAAGTATATTACTCATGGTATATCCCTCCAGTATATCTCTTAAATTTCATCTCCCTTCGTACATATCCTAAAGTATATCCCCTACAGCATATCCCTTAGAGTATATCTGACATTATATCCCCTAAATTATATCCCCTATAGTATATACCATACAAAACATCCCTATATTATATCCCCTAAAGTATGTATCTTTAAGTATATCCCATACAGTACACCTCTAAAGTATATCTCTTAGACTATAACCTCTAAAGTATATCTAATAAAGTATATCCCCAATAGTATATCTTCTACAGTATATCCAAAATAGCATATCCCCTTCAGTATATCCCCTACAGTATATCCCAAAGATTATATCCACTACCATATGTCACAGAGTATATACCCTACAGTATACCCCATACACAATATACCCTTACAGTGTATCCCATAGAGTATATCCTCCACAGTATATCCCTTATGGAATATCCCCTACTGTATATCTCATAAAGTATATCCACTACAGTATATCCCATAGAGCATATCCCCCAAAGTATACCTCAAAGCATATCCCCTAAAGTAAATCCCACGGAGTATATCCCCTTCATTATATCCCATAGAGCATATCCCCTACAGTATGTCTCATAGAGTATATCACCTACAGTATATCCCATAGAGTATATCGTCTAACGTATATCCCCTTCAACATATCCTATAGAGTATATCCCCTTCAGTATATCCCATAGAGTATATCCACTACAGTATACCTCATAGAGTATATCACTACAGTATATCCCATAGAGTATAACACCTACAGTATATTCCATAGAGTATAACACCTACAGTATATCCCATAGAGTATAACACCTACAGTATATTCCATAGAGTATATCCGCTACAGTATATCCCTTAGAGTATATCCCCTTATTCTGTTGACTCTCCCAGATGACAGATAGACAAACTTGGTTTCAGTTTTCTGAAAAGAAAACTATTGTGCCGGCTTTGTCTGTCCGTCCGCACTTTTTTCTCTCTGCACTTTTTCCTGTCCGCACTTTATTCTGTCCGCACTCAGATCTTAAAAACTACTGAGGAGGCTAGAGGGCTGCAAATTGGTATGTCGATCATCCACTATCCAGTCACCAAACCTACCAAATTGCAGCCCTCTAGCCTCAGCAGTAGTTTTTATTTTATTGAAGGTTAAAGTTAGCCATGATCGTGCTTCTGGCAACGATACAGGATAGGCCACCACCGTGCCGCGGCTAAAGTTTCACTGGCCACGGCTCACACAGCATTATACCGAGACCACCAAAAGGCAGAATATCTATTTTGGGTGGCCTTGATTACATGCCGTGGCAGCTGTACAGAGAACTCGATTGCGCCGAAGAAACTTTTGCGCATGATGTACTCGTTTTCTCATGAAGCTGAGGAAATTTGAAGTATGACTCTCTCCCTCCCTCTCCCTCTCTGAAAAGGTCAGGAAAAGAGAAAATGAAGGAAAATCAGAAAATTAATTAGGGCATCTGCTGGGCGCATTAGAAAGAACAATCTCACGTTGTCATTTCTCTCGGCTGCTAATTAAGATCGAGAGAGAGAGAGAGAGAGAGAGAGAGAGAGAGAGAGAGAGAGAGAGAGAGAGAGAGGAGTCTTACTCGCGCTCGCTGATGCTTGCAATCTTAGAAGAAGAAGAAGTTGAAGAAGGAGAAGAAGAAGAAGAAGAAGAAGAAGGAGAAGGAGAAGAAGAAGAAGAAGGAGAAGAAAGAGGCTCTCCTCTTATTCTCCTTCTTCTTCAGTATTATTCTATTATTCCTTACTCCTTATTTATTCTTCTTATTCCTTCTTTACAATCCATATTCCCCATAAGGACTTAACATTCGATTTTTCCCCATAAGGACTTAACATTCGATTTTTCTCCATAAGGACTTAACATTTGATTTTTCTCCTTAAGGACTTAACATTCGATTTTTCCCCATAAGGACTTAACAATTGATTTTTCCCCATAAGGACTAAACATTCGATTTTTCCCCATAAGGACTTAACATTCGATTTTTCCCCATAAGGACTTAACATTCGATTTTCCCCATAAGGACTTAACATTCGATTTTCCCCATAAAGGCTTCAACTGTTTTCAGGTTTTCCTCCTGTTACACCTTTCAAGCCTTTCTACTCTCAATTTCCCTTTCAGCGCTGAATGACCTCGTAGGAGCCAGCACTTGGGAAACGAATGTGCTTACCTTCCGCCAATATGGGCGGCTTCAGCTCATCAGTCCGTGCATGCGCAGCTCAGACCATTTTACCAGCCTTCTTTTAGGCACAATTTCATCTCAAAGTAGTCAAAATTACCTGCTTATTAACCATTATTCATTCTGTGCAAGAGTCTTTCCAATGCTTTACTTAAAAAAGAAGTCTAGGCTAGCCTTTTATGACAGTATATATATGTCATCAATACGCAAAGGGTGACGGGACCTCGATCAGATTTCAGACTTTTGCGCGATAAGTTATTTCGCAAAACACTCCCGAATTTCCCCATTCACTGGGCTCTTTTAAAGATTTGTAAGTTCAATAAAAAGTTACGTAAACATGCAAAGCAATCCGAAAAGAAAGCTGGAATACTGTAGTCGAGGCATCGCCTCCCAGATCGTCTTTCCAGCCACCACCGTTTATCCGTCTGATCTGCGTAGACTGTTTGAGACAGGCTCGCCTTTCGTGCGTGATCGTATTGTTTTATTACCGGAGGTGTGAAGGTTCTCTGCGAATCTAAGCATTCGGATATATTGCTGAAGATGTGCGAGTTTGAATGTTGATCACAGTAAGCTTAGAGATATCGGGAGCACCGACTGTGGCCGGTCACGAGATAGCTTTGCGTAGGCCACATCCACCTGAAACCCGCTTGGTGAGGCGACAGGTGGAACGAAATACACTCTATAGCCATTTTACTATCCAGCTGTTGCTGTTCATGCCAAAACTCAATGCTGAATAAGTACAAACACACACACACATAATTCAGTACATGAGAAGACATTATTAATATGGTTTTTAGTTACATATATGGTGAATATAACCTTATATAACCTGTAAACGTTGGTGCTGTTTTTATGATCAAGCTTTTTGAATGAGACCATCGGGTTCTTAAAAAAAATAATACTAGATTGAGGCAAGGAGGCCCGAAACTGTACCTTAACCTAATTTATTACCCTAAGTTATTTACATATTTGTACAATGAGTCACAGCAGTCCAAATAAATCATCGTTATATAATAAATCACTGGCGGCAAAATGCTATTTACACCAAATCATTAAATAAAGAATTACTCAACCAAACCAGAGTCAGCTTCAATATTGCTCAATACCAACGGTTACAAAAATAATGAAAATTAGCTAACACCAAAAGTAGTGGCAAAATGCTTAAACCATTATATATATATATATATATATATATATATATATATATATATATATATATATATATATATATATATAAAATAGGCAGTCTCAAAATTTAAATCGCAGTACTTGAAATAATAACAGTTAAGCATGAGCAGTATTCAAAACAAAGTATAACTGTCACACCTTGGAGTCGTGAAAGACTCAAAAACTTAACCCAAAAATAGATGAAATAAATGGTAGTAACCACAGTTGTTAATTAAGCATTGACACGACATACTGAAAGTAAAGTGAACTGTTAAACATTAACATGACATGTTGGAAACAAACTGAAGATTTAAGACTTTGAACCAAGTCACGACAACAGATGGACAAGTGTGCCATCCCCAGCAGTACTCCACTGCCACCCAGGTAATCCTCAATCAACATTGCCTAAACCCAGCAATCAAAAATGATGATCACACACATCAATAGACTGCAGCTCTCGGCTGTCGTTGAGACATCACTCAACACCAAGTCGCTCTTCACGCCACCCAAACATGACGACCATGCCATACTCTACCATGCCATACTCGATCATACCCTACTCAACCATGACGTACTTGACCATGCCGTACTCCACAAAAGGAACGTCGTCCTCTAACAGACGAAAACCATGCTGCCTCAACAGTATTGATTATCACTTGACGTTAAATCCACCTCCATGCCCATGCCGTATACTTGACCATGACGTACTTGACTATGCCATACTTGACCATGCCATACTTGACCATGCTGTATTCGACCATGCCGTATTCAACCAAGCCGTACTCGACCATGCTGTACTCAACCATGCCATACTCCACGAAAGGACACAACTCTTCAACAGAACACTCCCACCCATGTAGAATACTCGAGCATGTCGTGCTCCAACAGGTCGAGAATACCTGCGCGGCTGACTCCACTGCTTACGACTGCTGACTGCCCATGACTGCTGAGGATTTGTGACTGACTCTCTCTCTCTCCGCTCACCAGTGACAACACTTCCGATGTCGACGTGGCAAAAACCCCCGGCATTAGTCATTAGTTACACCCTGGTTTTGTGCTCTCAGGGCTATATTCCACTTGATAAAAGGGCTATCCCACTTGATAAAAGGGCTATCCCACTTGGCAAAAGGGCTATCCCACTTGGCAAAAGGGCTATCCCACTTGGTAAAAGGGCTATCCCACTTGGTAAAAGTGCTATCCCACTAGGTAAAAGGGCTATCCCACTTGGTAAAAGTGCTATCCCACTTGGTAAAAGTGCTATCCCACTTGGTAAAAGTGCCATCCCACTTGGCAAAAGGGCTATCCCACTTAGTAAAAGTGCTATCCCACTTGGTAAAAGGGTTATCCCACTTGGTAAAAGTGCTATCCCACTTGGTAAAAGTGCTATACCACTTGGTAAAAGGGTTATCCCACTTGGTAAAAGTGCTATCCCACTTGGTAAAAGTGCTATCCCACTTGGTAAAAGGGCTATCCCACTTGGTAAAAGGCTATCCCACTTGGTAAAAGAGAACACTGACGTTTCTGACAATGTCATAGAAAACTGTGACATTATCCAGTGACTGAATTTTCTTCAAAGCCCTCCGTCTCCAGTAAAAAAAAAAAAAGCATATATTTAGTATAATAAGCACTGTTGAACACTACATGAATTATCTATTACTGAAATATCAAGGAAATCAAGAGTAGATAACTTCCCTTTACATATAAGGATGCCAACATATAATAATAATAATAATAATAATAATAATAATAATAATAATAATAATAATAATAATAATAATAATGTGTTCAGTAGATGAAAATAAATCCCATCTGCAGAGTACACTAATTCGCAAAGAATAAGTAAATTTGCAGAGACATTTAGTGCTTGTCTACGATGAGAGTAGCAAGTGACAATATTAAACACAGTAATAACATTAGTAATAATAATAAACTGAATTCCTTGTATATATATATATAAAAAAAAAAACAGATTGCAGACCTTTAGTCTTTGTTAATATTCCTGAGATGTATAGTAGTATTGCATTAGGCCAGGTTTTTTGGCCATGACCCTACGTTAAGTTAGGTTGGGTTAGGTTAGGTTGGTTAGGTTAGGTGAGGTTAGGTTAGGTTAGTTAAATTACTCCAGAGTAATTTGGGTGTGGGAAATGTAATGAGATTATTTTCAAGAAAATTCTATGGTTAGTTTTTGAGATATGGCGGCCCCCTTTTTTTCAGGGGAAGGTCCCGGGCTGGTGCAATACCCAGTAAGAATATTAACATTGGGCTTATAAAGAACAACATAAAAGGAAAACTGTTCGAAACATATCACTCTCACCCAAATGGACTCTAGGCATGGTGCGCTCCATTTTGGCTTTTCTGACCTGTATGCAAGAAGTTCATTACTTACTAGCACTGAAACTGGTTTTGGATTCCCAAGTACAATGTTCATCTCCACCACAATATTGCTGCGCAAAATCCTTTTTTTTTTTTTTTCTAGTACACTCGCAAAATTGATCTTGCTTTGCAGAAATATTCTTTAAATCTAAATCTGCTGGCATCGATCGTACCTAAGGCATTAACACCCCGTGACAGTGGCCACTCGAACAGTTCTATGCTGGTACGTAGTTTGCCTGAACTAATGGTTCGTCCTCTCAGGTCCATAATACTTTTCAGTTGGTTTACAAGGGCCTTCACAGTAGCTAGGGTCCCTGTTACGCAAAATGGCCCGGATCCCTCGATGGGCCTGCCGGAATATACAACATTCCTGAAAGTGAAGGAATATCCCTCACAGCACTGATAGACTTGTTAGGAAGTCATCAGGCTGCACAACTGAACTAGTTTCTACTGAAGGACTCCAAAACCTATCATGTGTCATCTGCGGTGTCTTGTTTTTGGGTCATCAAAAGAAATATTGGCATGGATGAAAGCAAATCTTTTAGCAGACATCACCGCACCAAATACTGGATGTCCAAATGAATCACGGAACCACATGACAATCATGAGTATTTAGTTCGAGCAAACCTCTCGCATATAACAGACCACAAAGACTTCATTTCTACTGCATTACTTCAACACTTAATTCCAACTGGCCCAGCCTTTGTCGGATTCTTTCATTTGTTTGTAAAACAATTATATCAGTTATGTCATTAGAAACAAACAATGGCCATGGCCTCAAGGGTGTGTTAGCTTCTTTTGCTTCTCCTACAGCACCTCCGGCTGTTGGAATGTTTCCTGTAGGTTCATTCTCATTACTTGGAGGGACCTTATTTATCCACGCTATTTTCTTGCCATCATCTGCTCTGTCTTTGGGCTTTTCCACTACAGCAGTATATTCTTTTGATTCAGCTCGCAGAGCGCACTCAGCAAAAATACCTATGTCAAACCATTTGTCCACAGAATTTACATCTCTCTGATAAGCTCAGCATCCATTCGTCTACTTCGGCTGCATTATCTTCGTATTCGCCTAGCTCCACCCAGCCAGAGCTTGCTCTTGTTCCTTCCCTGTTACCTCTGATAAGTACTCCTCTGAACAGTGTTGCCACATTTCCACACGACTGACTCCCATGCTCACCTAAATTTCAAATTCATGCAACCATGTGCAAAAATCTAATGTGCATAAAACAATATATGCTTTCTGTTACAGTCTAAAGATGATTTCCCATAAACTTCGCTGATCAAAATCATCACAATCAATTTTTTACATTACAACACTTTCAAATACTTAGGTGGAAAACTAAAGCTGCTGTCACATTGTTATAATCGTCTGCATTCGACGTGTCAATCAAGACATTGCTCCTCGATCGACTTCTGCTGCGTCATGATTCGGTGTACACAACCATTCTTTGACTGCTCTTTATTCAGTCATTACTAAATAAACATATATATAAATACGCAAATGACCGAGAATATAGGTCAATGAATTTTGAGTCTAGAGCTAATGCGGTTACTATCAACCTATGAAGAAAAAAACATTTTATGATAGTTGACTATCAATTTAAGGATCACCAAAATAGTACATAGGCAAACAAGCCTACATATAGCATACTTTACACACACACACACACACACACACACACACACACATTATACAAGGTGGCGAGGAAGCATGACAGACAGCATGCTGGAGTGTTGGATTAAATGAAAACCTACTAACAATGTGATAAAGTTTGCTTAGGTTTTTTTGTTGGCCCAGAACAGCTTTAGAAGTTATTACTGATTTTCTGAAAATTCTTCATCTGCAAAGTGTATACACCTTCAGTAATATTTAACACCAATGAAAGCGTTTTCATATTTCACAGCTTAGAGATTTCATACGTAATTCAGTTCCCTACCGAGCCTTTCCTGTTTCAGTTTCAGAATGCGAAGTGAATCCGTCATTAATATGCAATAGCATAGGTCTACTGTATGCTGAATACTCAAATATATAAATTTCTAAAAGGATTTTGCTATCACGTCAATCAGGATGATATGATGGATAAAAATGCAAACATATTTTGTGGATATTACTTACTAGTATTGTGTAACAGTCTCTCTCTCTCTATATATATGTGTGTGTGTGGGGGGTGAAGTTGCTAGACCTAAGCCCTTTTTCTATGCCCATCCATGGCAACCTGTGTACCCACTACTGTACTCATGTTTCTCTACTCGGCTTAATCTCCATTACAGGCAGGATTGTACTGTACCCAGGCTACTACTGCTCTGTGATTTTATTTGACGAGTTCTGTGTAGCAGGTCACCTCTCGTCGCTTAGTCATTGCTCCTTTGTCAGATGTGATTTGCAGTTAACGTCAAGTTTTTACGTTCCTTTTCTAATTTATATTATTATTATTACTACGTACTTTAAAGTTTTGTCAATTGTAACTGTTTCAATACTTTTAGATTTAGTCAGTTAGTATAGTTTTGTGACTGCTTCTAATTATTATTACTTATTAAGTAATTAAATATATATATATATATATATATATATATATATATATATATATATATATATATATATATATATACACATCTATTTGTATGGGTACATATATGTATATGTGTGTATATATAAAGAAATAATCAACACATAATCACGTGTGGAACTGAAATAAATTCCTGACTCAGATCAGGATCGAACCTACGTCTTTTAATTGAAAGACCTGGGTTCGATCCTGATGTGAGTCTGAAATTTATGTATATATATAGATAATATATATATATATATATATATATATATATATATATATATATATATATATATATATATATATATATATATTTAAGTGACCAAGAAACAGATTCACTTCTGAACCACAATCCGATAAAAAAGTTACATAATTGTATTTTCAATGAAAAACTGAAAACATTGTTAAGGGGAAAAGGCGATTGTATTAAGAAATGCTTCTATTGCATGTGCATCGATGCCCTGTCTTTATGAACTTATTAAAACTCACAAACAGACCATCTTAGAGTTACTTAAAGATTTGGAAAAATACATTCACTTTGACCCCTCCAATTTGAAAGTTAAATTCTCGGTATTTTTTCCAATGTTTTGTGTCCAGAATGAATTGGAGAAACTCAAAAGAAATTTTACCTTGTAGAGACATTATTAAAATGGGCATTATAGAATCTGGCGTAATAAAACGTAATAAGTCAAACAGTGAGTTTAATATTAGCAATGGACAATATAAGCTAGATAACTGGTTAGGCTGCTTGGTAGTTCTATATTTTATCTATTTGAAATTTCAAGCTGTTTTCCATTCTTATATTACTAGTTATAGAAATATAATATATATATATATATATATATATATATATATATATATATATATATATATATATATATATATATATTATAAGAAGTCGTTGCACAGCTGACCCTTAATTTGCACTTAGTTTATTGACAGTAGAACCTTTACCTGGAACAGACATTTAGATGGCACGGTCAAAAGGGGCAAAGATGAGAGGCTGGGTGCCACTCCATTAAGCAGCTTAGTCCAACTTAGCTGCTTAAAACAACCCTTCTAAAGGCAGATTGAGTCGGCTGGATTGTCTTTCCACAGGACACCTGTGGAGATGACACATCTTGGCCGCGGTCACCACACGGGCCCGGCATCAGGGCCCCTACTCTCGACAGCGGCCTTAAAAGGGCCTTGGACAGGGACATCTTTGCAGTTAGCCATACACGCGGGAGAGTTATACAAGACGCTGAGAGGTCACCCTCCACCCTTCCACCCATATGTCCACACCAGACTCCTGGCGTGAACCCAAAAAGGACCTACAAGGGAACCTGAGCACGATGTCCCGTGTGTGATTGTCCCTTGTCATCCTTCGCCAGAGACCCGCTTCCCCTAAGGTAAAGTGCGAGTAAAGACTTTTCAGTCACAACCGTTTGCCCTTTTGAAGTGCTGCCAAGTGCCAGTATTATTTTCTCACCCTTGTGTCGTTTGTTCAGTGTTTTTTGCAGTGTTTCGTGTTCCAGCGCAAAGTGTTCAGTTATTCCTCGAGTCCTTGGCACCCTCGGTGCAGACTCGAGTCATATTCTGTGTTATATTTTCCTTTACTGGCGTGTAATGTGTAAATCTCTCTTGCAGAGGGACCTATTCGCAGTGGACTCATCTTGGACTGTGCCTTGCCCTTCGTCAAGACTCCAGTAGGAGGATCTTCAGGCGTTGCAAGCCCTTTAACCATTCAATTACCCATTTTCCCTTCTAAAAGCTTTTCTTTTGTAAATATAATTCCTTAATTTATCGCAAGTGTTTACGTAACATTTCCTTATGAAGTAGAGCTTTCCGCTCCTAAAATCATCCCTTTATAAGTCAGAACTCCAAGGCCAGATAAATAAAGTTTCTGTTGCCGGCCTGTAAAAATATCTAGAAATCACATAACCTCAGAGAAATTATAATATATATATATATATATATATATATATATATATATATATATATATATATATATATATATATATATATATATATATGTGTGTGTGTGTGTGTGTGTGTGTGTGTGTGTGTGTGTGTGAATTCTGGGGCTACTTTGAATGGCCCACTGTACCTTTAAAATCCATTATTTCACAAAACAAACCCCGGAAGGCGGCCTCTTACCACATCCCTTGAACAATAAAAATTGATAACAGGATCTCCAGAACGGCTGAACGGATTTCGATGAAATTTGGTACGATTAGTGATCTTAGTGGGGAGCCTATGAAGCCAGAGTTTCACCCCATTCGGCTGAATCTTTCCAGAGTTATGGAGGGCCAAAGTTGGGGTTTTCATGTACTCCAGGTTGCTGGGCTTTACTACCCGCCAAAAAACAAAACCAAATAACAGAAACAAAGTCTTTACCTGACATGCATCAGGGAGAGTGGGTGACTTCTCGGGTGCTGTGGGGACGGTGCTCATGCTTCTGTTGTGAGGTGTGAGGAAAAGGATGTCATTAGCTGATTTCTATCTTCTTCTTCATAATAATGTTGTTCATAGGAATAATACAGAGAGAGAGAGAGAGAGAGAGAGAGAGAGAGAGAGATCCAGGTGTACTGAGCCAATTAGGCTCATATAGGCCTGTTTCAATGCATCAGTAGGCCTACAAAGGACCCATTTTCATACTGACAGCAATTCACTACCACAATCTGCAATGGGTCTCTTTCCCTTAGGCCTAAGCCCCCACTACCATATCCTGAAATGGGTTGCTTTCCCTTAGGCCTAAGCCCCCACTACCATAGTCTGTAATGGGTCTCTTTCCCTTAGGCCTAAGCCCCCACTACCATAGTCTGAAATGGGTTTTTTCCCATGAGTCTAAGCCCCACTACCATAGTTTGAAATGGGTCTCTTTCCCATGAGCCTAAGCCCCACTACCATATTCTGAAATGGGTCTCTTTCCCTTAGGCCTAAGCCCCACTACCATAGTCTGTAATGGGTCTCTTTCCCTTAGGCCTAAGCACCCACTACCATAGTCTGTAATGGGTCTCTTTCCCTTACGCCTAAGCCCCAACTACCAAAGTCTGAAATGGGTTTCTTTCCCATAAGCTTAAGCCCCCCAATACCATAGTCTGAAATGGGTTTCTTTCCCTTAGGCCTAAACCCCACTACCATAGTCTGTAATGGGTCTCTTTCCCTTAGGCCTAAGCACCCACCACCATATCCTGAAATGGGTTGCTTTCCCTTAGGCCTAAGCCCCCACTACCATAGTCTGAAATGGGTTTCTTTCCCATAAGCTTAAGCCCCCCAATACCATAGTCTGAAATGGGTTTCTTTCCCTTAGGCCTAAGCCCCACTACCATAGTCTGTAATGGGTCTCTTTCCCTTAGGCCTAAGCCCCCACTACCATATCCTGAAATGGGTTGCTTTCCCTTAGGCCTAAGCCCTCACTACCATAGTCTGAAATGGGTCGCTTTCCCTTAGGCCTAAGCCCCCACTACCATAGTCTGAAATGGGTTTCTTTCCCATAAGCTTAAGCCCCCCAATACCATAGTCTGAAATGGGTTTCTTTCCCTTAGGCCTAAGCCCTACCACCATAGTCTGAAATGGGTTTCTTTCCCATAAGCTTAAGCCCCCACTACCACAGCCTGAAATAGGTGTTTCTTTCCCATAAGCTTAAGCCCCCACTACCATAGTCTTAAATGGGTTTCTTTCCCATAGGCCTAAGCCCCAACTACCATAGTCCGTAATGGGCCTCTTTCCTTTAGGCCTAGGCTCCCACTACCATACTCTGAAATGGGTCACTTTCCCTTAGGCCTAAGCCCTCACTACCATAGTCTGAAATGGGTCGCTTTCCCTTAGGCCTAAGCCCCCACTACCATAGTCTGAAATGGGTCTCTTTCTCTTAGGCCTATGCCCCTACTACCATAGTCTGAAATGGGTCTCTTTCCCTTATGCCTAAGCCCCCACTACCATTGTCTGAAATGGGTTTCTTTCCCATAAGCCTAAGCTCTCACTTCTGAAATGGGTCTCTTTCCCTTAGGCCTAAGCCCCCACTACCATAGTCTGAAATGGGTTTCTTTCCCTTAGGCCTAAGTCCCCACCACCACAGTCTGTAATGGGTCTCTTTCCCTTAGGCCTAAACCCCCACTACCATGTTTAATGAGTGTGAATGTATTGTGAATGTTAGTGTTTAGTGATTGTACAATACTCTTTGGTTAGGGTTTAGTGGCTGTATGCAAAGAAAGTCCTGTCATTTACAGGAACCATCGATGCTAAACACTGCTTAGATCTAAGGGCTGATGCTTAGCCCTTGACCACAATGGCTGGAGTGCTTAGGCCAACCTCTTTTTGCAAGGTCATTTTTCTCTGTGAAATTGGGTCAAGTAATAATAATAATAATAATAATAATAATAATAATAATAATAATAATAATAATAATAATAATAATAAAGTAAGTTCCACATTTCAAGACAGCCTGCCCAGTTCCGAATTTCTTCCACACAAAAGCGTCCCCTTCAGACTGGTATCATTCCTATAAATGTCTGTTATCATCACAAAATATTTCTGCCAAAAATCTAATCATTAACACAAAGCGATTGGGACTTCTTTTTAAAACAGGATTATACACAAGACTTGATATAATTCCTGATTACACACATATTGCAAAGGAACTGTGGAACGATACAGTAACTGCTTTTTCTTGGGGTTACAAAACTGCGACACTTTGTATCTAATACTGAACTTCAACAAAGAATTTATGAAACTATGGACAAATAATTCAACCGGGGCTGGAGAATTCCCCGATGACTAAACGTCCAATTTCAGCGACAGAAACAATCTAATTCTTTCTGACATATTTCATGATTAGAGAATTCATCGCTTATACTTCTGCGGGCCCGAGACCTCTGCAAGTACAGAATGTAACCCACGATTACAGAAATTGCCTGACAGAATGGGGGAGAGACACCTATACAAAAACCAGACATTAAACACTAAATCAAAGTGCTCGTTTCCCAAAAGTGTTCGACTCATGCGACATAAGAACTAACAAAGGTTACCGAGACAAATTTATCCTCAAAGATGCAGTGATTTTAGACAAATGGTACAGAATGTTAAAGCATTTTTAATGTTCCATATACACAGATCTATTATTTCACTTCAGCCTCAAAAACTAGTATGTATATCCAACAGCGTTCTTAGCTATCTACACCCCAGTGGGGTGTATATTGCATGGCACGAGGCTATGTGTACATTTAATCTATACTGTGCTATTTTTGGTCACAGGGTAGATGCTGACATTTATCACATCTGTAGAGAACGAAGGCCTGTCTTCCTCTTTCTACAAGAGACTCCGTGGGTCTTCTTCCGAAGGACAGTCTTCAGAGCCTTCTTCCATTTCCCACAGTGAGGAGGAGCAGGAGGAGAATGAGAAAGAAGAGGTCGCAGGCAAGAAAGATGACTGAATGGTGCTTGTGCTGCTCAAACCTTTTTCTTTCTTGACCATCAAATATGGAGTCGAGGCAGGAATCCTGACTAAGAAGGGAGTAACAGCAGGGACAGAAACAGCAACAGCAAATGACTCTGTGGCCAAGGGCCCCAAGAAGGCCACACAGAGGGCCTTTATTAACTTTATAGTCTTTGTGGGACACCATGGAGAAGCCATCAAGGCAGAGGATGAATTGACAACCGCTTGGGAACATCCATCGGAAGTTCCTACCTTGTAAAGACCACAGCAGATGGTTTGGTCATCAACCTCGCGATCTTTTCTCCCTAATGGACTGGACAGCCAGGAGGGGAACACCCAGGAACAGTCGAAGCAGGGGTTAGCCACAGAAGGGAACACCCAGGAACGTCATTTTGAGCGATGTCGTTTTGAGCGATGTCATATTGGGCGAAACGGTTTTGAACGATACAATAAGAGCGAATGGTATTTTGAGCGAAGGTTTATTTTAAGCGAATACTTCGATGATGTTTTTACGTTACTAGGAACAAACGGTTATTCAGCTTAATGGCTGTTAAGTCGTTTTTACATTATTAGGAACAAATGGTTTGTTTATTTTTTTTATTTACTTTCTTATTCTGGAAATTCAACACAGTTTATTATTCAGTTCAACCCACCATGGAGATTCTAGTTTCTAGTCGTGGTAAAAACAAAATTGCTTATAATGGATTTATTTATCGGAAGGATAAAGCTACACAAACGACGATTTCTTGGCGGTGTGAAGTGAAAGGCTGCAAAGGGCGGTTGAGCACCACGTTGGAGTACGAAAGAGACAGAAATTGCAGAGAGAGAGGAGAACACTCGCATACACCCCAACCTGTTAAAGTCAGTGAGGAAATAGTTAAAGGAAAAATCTGCAAAGCTGCTGAAGCGTCACATGATCCACCAAGACGCATACTCCAGGACGCTATTGCTGGTCTACCAGATGAAGTTGCGGCAAAGATTTTTACGATTCATGCATTGATAAAAGAAAGTATAATACCTTGCATATATGCTTTACTCACTAATAAATGCGAAGAAAGTTACAGGGTAGTATTTAACGAATTGAAATCCATCGAGCCTTCTCTTGATCCTATCACCGTTATGATAGACTTCGAAATTGCTACAAAAAATGCTATAACATCGGTATTCCCAAGTTCTAGCATAGCAAGATGTTTCTTCCATCTAGGACAGAGTGTATGGAAAAAGGTTAACAACTTGGGATTGAGAGAAAAATATGTCAGTGAAGAAAATATTAGAACGCTAATTAAAATGATGACTTGCACAGCCTTCCTCCCTACATGTGATGTCATAAGAGGCTTTGAAGCCATACGAAATATGGAAAATTACGATGAATGCCTTGACGATGTTTTTGATTATTTCGAAGATAACTATCTTGGGCGCCCATTGACAAACAACCTTGGTGGAATGTCTATAACAGAGTTCAGTCGGATCTCCCGCCTACAAATAATTCTGTGGAGGGGTGGCACAGTGCTTTTCAAGGCAGTCTGTCTTGCTGTCACCCGACAGTTTGGCTCTTAATAGAGGCTTTAAGAAGGGAAGAGAGCCTACAAAGAACTAAATATTTTGGAATAATTTCCGGAGAACCGAGACGTAAGAAAACAAAATATGATGCGATGGAAAAAAGAATTAAAAGCATAATTGATTCTAGAGATAACTTAGATATTACTACTTTTCTGAGACACCTTTCCTACAATATTACATTTTGATTGAAAGCTTCCAGAATGTACAGTATATACAGTATTTTCTCCATGGATTATATATCCCTTAGTTTTAATTATCACAAAAATAAGTATTTGTTATTTGAAATATTTTAATAAAAATCACCTTATATCTCAGTTATTTGATATATTTTAATAAAAGTGTTATTTGAGAAAAATGTAATAAAAAACGACCTTATCTTTTATTTATCGAAATATTATATTTTCATGTAATCTTTGTAAATGGTTATTAGATACTTGTTAATAAAAAGACGAATGAAAAATTCTATTATTTATTATTTTCAACTTTGTATCGCTCAATTTGTGATATATTTAACAGTGCGAGTTCGATCAATCTGACATCGCTCAATTGGTATCGCTCAATATGACTTATTTGATACTTCTCCCAAAATGACATCGCTCTAAACGACATCGCTCAAAATGACTTCGCTCAAACGACTGGGCACGCCCAGGAACAGTCGAAGCAGGGGTTAGCCACAGAAGGGAACACCCAGGAACAGTTGAAGCAGGGGTTAGCCACAGAAGGGAACACCCAGGAACAGTTGAAGCAGGGGTTAGCCACAGAAGGGAACACCCAGGAACAGTCGAAGCAGGGGTTAGCCACAGAAGGGAACACCCAGGAACAGTTGAAGCAGGGGTTAGCCACAGAAGGGAACACCCAGGAACAGTCGAAGCAGGGGTTAGCCACAGAAGGGAACACCCAGGAACAGTCGAAGCAGGGGTTAGCCACAGAAGGGAACACCCAGGAACAGTCGAAGCAGGGGTTAGCCACAGAAGGGAACACCCAGGAACAGTCGAAGCAGGGGTTAGCCACAGAAGGGGAACACCCAGGAACAGTCCAAGCAGGGGTTAGCCACAGAAGGGAACACCCAGGAACAGTCGAAGCAGGGGTTAGCCACAGAAGGGAACACCCAGGAACAGTCGAAGCAGGGGTTAGCCACAGAAGGGAACACCCAGGAACAGTCGAAGCAGGGGTTAGCCACAGAAGGGAACACCCAGGAACAGTCGAAGCAGGGGTTAGCCACAGAAGGGAACACCCAGGAACAGTCGAAGCAGGGGTTAGCCACAGAAGGGAACACCCAGGAACAGTCGAAGCAGGGGTTAGCCACAGAAGGGAACACCCAGGAACAGTCGAAGCAGGGTTAGCCACAGAAGGGAACACCCAGGAACAGTCGAAGCAGGGGTTAGCCACAGAAGGGAACACCCAGGAACAGTCGAAGCAGGGGGTTAGCCACAGAAGGGAACACCCAGGAACAGTCGAAGCAGGGGTTAGCCACAGAAGGGAACACCCAGGAACAGTCGAAGCAGGGGTTAGCCACAGAAGGGAACACCCAGGAACAGTCGAAGCAGGAGTTATGCAGAAGGAAACCCCTGAAAGGCGTGTGATACTCATCCCACAGTCATAAGCAAAGGGAAAACAAAAGCCAGCACCAAAAAGAGTAAAAGATCTTCAACAACGACAGTCGAGTGAAAAATTCAGCAGAGCCAGGCCGGCTATGCGGGTGGGACTCGCATCCCTTTGCCTTCCTGCCACTGACTAACCACCTGGTTGCCTGATTTCAATAACCAAATCCATATGAAAGACCTCAAGTTTGTATTCTCGTAGGAATGAATAAACGTCTTCATTAATATGATCATTTTCTTGAATGGCGTCCTAAGGTAGGTTAGGACGCGACTGATTAATTCGTGAAGATCTGGCTATACTGCAGCACTTCCAGCCAGCCACTCAGGCCTTGATACAATTTAAAAGAGGGAGGTGGAGTGGTTGGACAGCAAGACAGAAGAAGGAAGTGGGAGCGGAGGTAAAGTAAGAGGCTACACAAAAAACTGGAATATTGAATTTAGGCCCATGGCCAAGCATTGGGACCTAAAAGGTCATTCAGTGCTGAAAGGGAAATAGAGAGTAAGGAGGCTTGAAAGATGCAACAGAAGGGAAACCTCGAAGCAGCTGTTAGGAGACGGTTGAGGAAAGTCAGAGGGAAGAGGAGAGTATGAACGGAGGTACAGAAAATGAATGAAAGAGGTTGCATTACCCCCCTACAGGACAAAACTCAGACTCAAGAGGACGAATGACCAGGTTGTCAAAGTCCACCGCAGCTAAATTCCGAGGCCCTGCGTGCGTCAACGATCATATTCTGGATGTTTCTGACCCTGTGGGGATTCTTCCTTTTACCTCACAAGGCGTTGGGAGGACATAGTGCGTTGGGAGGACATAGTATCATTTTTCACGTAAGAAAAACCTCTCCCAGACCAATACAGCCATGGTGACAACTCAAGGTGATGACGAAAGTGCTATAGATGACATGGAACTCCTGTACTGCCCAGGCATCGATGAAAACAACAATTTTAAGACTGTGTAAGACTATATGAAGAATCTTTTTGATACATACATTGCATATTATGAGGAGGAATTTTGTTGCAAAAAAAGCCTTTGAAACTATTAGAGCATAAAAATTATTTGAAATTTAGGGAAAAGTGAAGCTGTTCAATGCAAGAAATTTTGACGAGTGAAGGAGATTTCATCTCCAAATTTCAATGTCATAAAAACACAAACATCATTAGGCATATGAAAACCCCTATTTGGCATGTTGTGTTTTGTAAAGAAGGGAAAGCAACTTTACTGAAGCCTGGGAAAACCTTGAAGAGAAAGTAGGTGGCATCTCTGAGAGCAATGTCAAAAGATATGGTAAGAATCTTTTGGTGAAGGCAGCACAGTACATCAGAAACTCCCCATGAAACCTATAACCCTGTACAGAGAATTGTATACTGCAGAGACCTTTGTAATTTCAATGAAAAGATATCCTAGAGAGATGCCCTAAAGATATAATAGCTGTAAACTATACTATGTAAAGATCACCCGTGGTAACCTGTCAGTGAACAAATTTAGACAGCGTCCAACTCAGTTCCACAAGTGCTTTGAGTGTTGGTCCTGTCAGTGCAAACTGTAATAATGCCAGGTGCCATATTTGTTCTGCTTTAACTGCAAACACTGTCCTTTATATAAATTTAATCAGGGCAGACTTGAAACGGCAAAAAATTAACACACGTTTTGTTACTACATACGGCATCTGAGGAGGGTTCATGAAGACCCTCTGCAACATTTTCATTTGTCCCCTGGAAAGCTGCTGCTCCAAATCTTCCCTTGATTTCCAGTTTACAGATCACCCAATCTGTGCGTACTGCTTCTAGCAATCAGGATCCCCCTGACCCAGCTAAGAAAACTTTGTGGATGTGACAATGAGTCAAGATAATACATTAAAGCGAAGTTCCAGGAAAAAACAAAGACTCAGGATCCACTCACATTGAAACAAAAGGTCTATACTCAAAACCTAAACCTTTAAAAATAAAACAGGCATAAGGAAATCAGACCAACATATGTTGAGGGTAATGATATAGAGGTATCAAATAAATTTATAAAAAAATAAATCCCTTGATGCCTTTAGAGAACCCACATCCAAGAAAGAAAATTGCTCTTTCCAGGTCTTGCCAGAATTTGACTTCTAGTAGTCCAGAAGTCATTGGAGATGAAATTTCTCCAGTTTCAAAAAATATATCTGTGGCTGATGGTGTGAGCAATAAACAAGCATCTGTCATAGGAAGTTAGGAAGTGAAACCTACAATTTACAGGCTGCGGTAATCAGAGTTTGACAGAAGTTGACAGCAAAAGGTTTGAAAGGAAAACTGTTAGGAGAAGGTGGATACCAATATGGAAGAAAAAGAATACTTGTGTGATGATTGTGCTTTTGACTGTATGTAAACTGTTTAAAACTCAAATTTGTGTATTATCAGTATGTCTGCCAAACACCCAAGTGGGTAGTTTATATTTTTCCTAAGTGATTACAAAAGTTTTTTTTTTGTATTAAAATCCTGAAGATACTGATTTTATACATTTTTGGTACGATAATTCCAATAATTATTGATTTTATTTATGTACCAACTAATGTAGCCTGCAGCCTAGGCTACATTACCTTTACTTTGTGCTTGGGAATAGACCTGGTAATAATAGGTAATGAAACGTGTGGAAATATACAGCATGAAAATCCATTTAGTTTTGTTTTAATTGAGAAGCATTGGTGAATAAAGCCTTTAAGGCAACGTTATTGTAGTAATTGTGAATTAATGATTTAATTAATACATTAATACTATTTTATGGATATGGCCCGTTGATCATGTTTCCTTACACCATACTATGGACAAGTACTTGTGGCCATGTAGGCCTGGGTTAATTTGAAGTGTTTGTGGCCTATACAGTGATATAGGTAGCTAACACTAGGTAGTTTTTTATTAAACACTTGTTCCTTTCATCACTACTAGGCTACTATTATGCAGGACTTCACATTACCTGTGCCACAGCAAATTGTTCAGTCTGCTTTTGCCTATAGAAATGGCTCATAACTGCCAGCCATGAGCCAGCCCCAGAAGGAAGAAAGGAGAATTTGGCTGTTGGCTGCATGTGTGTGAAATATGCCACATGCATTTGGCAGCAAGTGTAAGCTGTCTCTATTAGTTATAGATTTCAGTATGGGTATGGAAGGAGACTACTGTACGTGTTCCAGCAGAACTGTGTCAGGTTGTTTCCATATCTCTCTGAGCAGAATCCGCATTTGGGCCAATACTCCAAAAGCAGTGGATTCTAGGAACTCCCACTTCAACTCCTCCGATGGAGGTGAAGAGTCTCCCCTTGGGGGAGAGGTCACTGATACCTGACATGAAGTGGACAGAACCACTGAAATTTCCCTTCTGAATCCAGAAGATCTAGGGAACAGTCTTCTGCTTTGCATGAGAGAGAATCTTGCCTTTCCCACGCTGCAATCATGTGCTGAGGGAACCCTGATAGGGTCCTCCCAACCCCATCTGAAGTGTCTGTAACTTCCAGGTGGTAGTGATGTATGTATCCTGGACTTCTATACTGCCAGGCAGTGATGATACGTGCCTTGGCTCAATCAGTTCATGCATACTTCTCCAATAGGAAAATTCAGCTTGCTGTACTTTCTATACTGCCAGACAGTGATGATATAACAACCTTGGCTCATCAGTTCATGCAGGCTTCCTTAATAAGAAAATTCAGCTCGCTGTACTTTCTATACTGCCAGGCAGTGATGATATAACAACCTTGGCTCATCAGTTCATGCAGGCTTCCCTAATAGGGAATTCAGCTTGTTGTACTTTCTGTACTGCCAGGCAGTGATGATACAACTGCCTTGGCTTATCAATTCAAGCAGGCTTTCCTGGCGGAAAATTCTGCCAGCAGTACTTTCAGAATTCCAGGAGGAAATCAAGAACAGTATCAAGGATGACCCCAAGAGAGTGTAACTCCTTTGGGGACTCACTTGCTACTGAGCATCAATATAGAGATGCCATCCATGATTCCTAAGAGGAATTCAGGTGTCCTGGGTATGGAAACGGGCATGATATGTAAAATTTCTCATCCTTTAAACTAGAGGATTGAGAGGCTGCATGGTCTGCCCAGGCAGAGATAGGATTCTCACCTTAAATCCTAGGTCATGAGTACAGGATAATGAAAAAGGCCTAAACCCAAAAAGATGTTGAATTGGTTGTCTAAATCACCCATTGAAATCAGAATGGATGATAAGAGACAGCCTGCTTACTCCCACGGCTCTGACTGGTAACAACTGAGACCATTTCGGACAATAAAACCTCAATCAGAATGCAGTTCGGGCACCAATGTCTGCCCCTGTGAATGATAATGATAACCCTTTGGGAAACACCTCAGTGTGCATCCTTTCACCAGATGGAAAATACTTCATTAATGAAAGGAAAACTGATTGAGGTTGGTTCATATAGAATTTTGGGACAGAGTGGCCTTTCCCAGTACTGAATGGCATTTGGTACCTCCATCAGTAGGAATTCAGAAACTGTTGAAGGAGACGGTTATCCTGCCTAATAATATAGCAATGAAAGCCATAGAAGCAAATTTTCTCCAGTCTAATGGAAATTATAGTCCAACATGACGTTTTTATGATAAAACAAAGTTTTATATATACTTACCAAGCAATTGCATAGTTAACAGTTTCCTACCACGGCTGACCAAAAATTCAAATTTTGGGATGGTGCCACCATTGCTAGTGTAGGTGACAGGGTCCCGCCCCCTATCGGGACTGACAGGTACAACTCAGCAGGTAACTTCAATTCGTTTGAGCCAAGATGTCCATCTGTGGGGAAGGAGGGAGGGCTCTGATCATGTAATTGCTTGATAAGTATATATAAAGCTTTATTTTATCATAAAAATGTCATTTTTATATAAGTGACTTATCAAGCAATTACATAGCTGACTCCACATTGAGAGGAGGTGGGTTAGATGGACATGATCTAATCCAAAATATTAATAAAGATAATGACTTTGAACTAGAAAGTTGGCTAGCATTGAGACAATGCTTGTTGTACCTTCCCCGGCCGGCTGATGAAGAATTAGAGGAATTTATTTCTGGTGATGGAAATTCATTTCTCGCTATAATGTGGTTCGGATTCCACAATAAGCTGTAGGTTCCGTTGCTAAGTAACCAATTGGCTCTTATCCACGTAAAATAAGTCTAATCCTTCGGGCCAGCCCTAGGAGAGCTGTTAATCAGCTCAGTGGTCTGGTAAAACTAAGGTATACTTAACTTAAGAGAGCTGCTACAGATAATTACTGCCTCTGGTCGGCGCTCATCTTAACCTACAGAGGGCGTGGCAGAATGGCCAGAGTTGCCCCTACTTCAGTGGGTACTTTGCAGCCATGGAGGTTCACTGGAGGCTGACAAAGACAAAAAGGATGCTCCTGCCCTGGGCATAGACCAGAATAAAAAACAATGTTGTCACCTACACCACAATTAAAAACCAAACCATCACCCTAACCATAAAAACTAGTGGGTATTCCAGGTACACTTTATTCTCAGGCTTCCCTTAACTCAACAACCTTATATCTAGGTGAGGAGACAGTAGAGGGACAGAGAGCCCCCTATGCTTCCTCTCCCAACACCATGCCAGCCACGGATAAAGGCCCTAACACACTACAATTTTCAAACACTATTTCAACATCTTTAAGGTAGTGCAAAGCAAAAACTGATTTTGACATCCAAAATGTAGATTGAAGTATCGCAGACAAGGACATATTGTGTCGAAAAGCAAGAGAAGTGGTGCCGGCTCGAACCTCACATGCTTTAACGTTCAGGATCAGAAAGACGTCCTCTTGAAACTGAGAATGTGCTTCTGAGATCAGACTCCTCAGGTAAAAAAGAGAGAGCATTCTTAGACAGAGGGCGAGAAGGGTTCCTCATGGAACACCAGCGGTTGTTCGAGGGACCCTTGGTCATCTCGGTCCACAGGAGGTAGTACCACAAGGAACCTCACAGGTCAAAGAAGTCTCTTCTCTTCTTCTGGCCTGAGAATGTCCTCCAGGCTCTTAATAATAAATGAACGGGGCCAGGGATGTGACACGCCTTTGTTCTTGGTGAGGAAACCAAGCGAGAGAGAGCACACTGCATTACCTTGAGCAAACCCAACCTTCTTGTTGACTCCTTGAAGTTTGCTAACTCGTCTCACTGTAGCCAGAGCTACCAAGAAGAAAACCTTTTAGTGAGAGATTTGAAGAGGTTGAATGAAGAGGTTCAAAGGAGCCCGAGAGCCACTTTAAAGTGACATCCAAGTTCCAAGAGACTGTACTTGAATTCTCTACCTTAAAAGTCTCAAAAGACTTGATGAGATCACTAATATCCTGATTTGTAGACAGGTTTAGGCCTATATGCTTGAATGCTGAGCTAAGCATAGCCCTGTAGCCCTTAATCGTAGAGGGCGACACTCGTAGCAGTCCTCAAGAAGAGCAAGAAGTCTGCTATCTGGCTCACAGAGGTTTCAGAAGTGACGCTCTGTCCACACCATCTTCTCAGCACTGTCCACTTTGACTCATAGAGCCTGCTAGAGGAAGCTCTTTGATATCTAGCATTAGCTTCTGCAGCCCTTCGCGAAAACCATTTTGCTCTGACGAGACTCCTGACAGCCTGAATCCTGTCAGGGCCAGAGCAGAAAATCCTTGATGGTACCTGAGAAAACGGTGCAATTTCAGCAGCGACTGTTTTTGTGGAAGCAGCCTCGGAAAATCCACAAGCAGTCACAGCAGGTCCGGAAACTATTCTTTCCTTGGCAAGAATGGAGCGATGAGAGTCATCGAGACATTTCAATGAGCCCTGAGCTTGTTCAGCACCTCTCGAATCAACCTGACAAGAGGAAGGCATAAACGTCGAGGCCTGTCCAATCTAAAAGCATGGCATACGTCGCCCATGCTAGAGGGTCCGGGACTAGGAAGCAAAAGAGAGGAAGGTGGTTGTTCCTCGACGTTGTGAAGAGATCTATGGAGGGCTTGCTCCAAAGCCTCCACAGGTCACTGCAGACTTTGGAATATAAGGTCCACTCTGTCGGGAGTACCTGGCGACCGCAGCTCAACTCGTCTGCCAGAACGTTCATTTTTCCTGAATGAAGAGAGGCAGAAGCATGACTTGTTTCTGCTCCGCCCAGAGAAGGAGGCCCTTCACTCCCTCACAGAGAGTGGAGTGGGTGCCTTCCTGTTTGCGAACACAAGACAATGCTGTGTTGTTGTCTGAGTAGATCACTACTATTTTCCCTGAGACCAGCGAAGAAAATGCTTGAAGGACCAGGTGAATGGCTTTTAATTCCATGACATTGATGCATAGTGACTTCTGGCCCAATGTCCTTATTTCTTCCACAACAGGCAAAAGAATAAATTATATTGCTGTCTGTCGTTCTATCCCAGACAGGAGGAGGCTAAGTCGTCTAAGCATCCGCCTTTCTGAACCGTGACCTTCATGTAGAATTTTAAATCTATTCCACTGTGAAAATTATATGCCTAATATTGCTAGGTACCTAGTGCAAACTATGGACTTGATCTATCCAACATACCAGTCTGTATGGGAAATATGGTTAGATTACCCCTACACTGAGAGCCCAGTTGAAATCTGTTAAAACAGTTTTACATTTTATTATTTTTTGAGGTCAAGTGCTTTGCTATTTCAACAATGATGGCATACAAGGCAGCACTGGTGGAGCCTTTACCTTATGGTTTGGAATTGATTCTAATATAGAGATTGTTAATTCCATTCTCCAGTCTTTTACACTGCAAAGGTCAGCTCCCGCAAGGTTTCCCATTACCTGGTCCCTGAATAAGGTTCTTAGACTCCTGTCATCCGCTCAATTCATGCGCTGCAAAAGGAAGTCTTCTTGACTGCTTTGGCATCAGGAGCTCACATTACTGTATGGGGATCTCTTAGACAAGATCACAATTTTTCACCACTCATACACCCAGTTATCATTTGCTGTTATCTCCTGGCCTCTCATTCCTGGCACAGAATGGGGACCTTTTTGAAGGGAACATCCCCCTTTCTGATAAAGGAGCTCGGTATTTCATATAAAATATTATGCCTGGTTCAGAACACTTACGGTTGGTTTACCTACGTGTCCTGTTTTTCCTAGACCTTAGCACTAACAAACCACTCTCTCTACATGGGCTGAGAATGATTTTAGCAGCCCTCATTAAAAGGCAGACCATCACTCCTGTCCTAAGTCACACGACACCCAGAAGGTGAGTATTGTACATTGTTAACTTTCTTCGGAAACGTTTCCTTTGAATAAGTCTTTGAGCGTATGGAGTGGTTATTATAGACAGTAGTCCTGCACTGGTGAAGGCGTCATAATCCTGCAGTCAGACCCTGACATAATTAGGCAAGGCACTGTAGAACCATTTATAGGTTCGTGTGTCACCTGTTCTTTATTGCCAGACCTAAATGGGTATCCGGAAGAAAGGCACTACTGATAACCTGTGACCTTACTTCAAACCAAAAATTAATCTGGGTTGTTGCAATTTATTTATTAGGAGCTAAGCCATTTTTTCACCTGTCAATTTCTTTTGTAAGCTCCTCTGAGGACTAACAGTGGCTACCCTATCGAAAAACAGGTTTTGACATAGGAAAAACCTATTTTTGGCAACTGCTGTGAATCCTCAAACCCACCCACTTTCCCTGTCGAAAAGGCATGGGACTGTGATGAACATTTACCTTGCACAGACCTGGCGTGAAGTACAGACGGCGTCAACTTGTTGTCACATCTGTGCAAGTATGATGCAGAGCCTAGGTAATCGCTATAAGACAGATGAGATAGAGCCCTCCTGTACCGAGTCCTTTATATTCTATCACCACGCCAACAAGCACTATTCTGGCCGTGACCAACTATAAGAGAATTCTTTGTAATTCGTTGGTGTGTCTCATGGAGCCCTGGGGGACCACGAGAGAGTAACTCCTTTGAGGACTCACAGCCGCTACCAAAAATGGGGTTTTCCTATGTCAAAACCTGTTTTCTAGTTCATACATTCAAGAGGAGGGAGTTCCTCAAGGGAGTGTATTGAGTGTTACATATTTTGCCATTGCTATTAACAGCATAGCAGAAGTTATTCCAGAGCCATTCAAGTGCTAATTGTGTGTAGATGACCTTAGCCATTCCTTTAACTAAATATGCCACCCTCTACAAAATTCTACAAATGCTGTACCAGAATTGGCTGGTAACAACGGCTTTATGTTAGTCAAAGTTGGAGTACGGTTGCCAAATATATTCCTCGGCATGTAAAACTAAATTGAATGATACCTAATTTAGTGTATTGTAAATAAATTTAATAAACCTAGTTTACCTAAACCCCTGCAAATTAGAAGTCAAGAAGCGGTTGAGGGTAAATCATTAATTGAACAAAAAATTGAGCCATTTAGATACTTTGATTTTCCACCACGGAAGACCCCAGGACCTAAAGCGTGTGCCCAATCTTCAAACAAGAAGGATCGTTCTAATGAGGAAATAAAGGCCAGCTTTGTAGATCATACTCTGATACATAAAAATCTATTAACATATTCACTGATGCTTCCAAACCTACAAGTGACAGCTATAGAAAAAGCTTCAGAAGAAGCGCATTACACGAAAGGTAATAATTTTACCACATCTTCAGATTCTTTTAGTTGCTTACCTGCCATAAGGCATATATATATATATATATTCTGCCTGGCCTCTAAGTCTATAAGAGGTGCTGAATAATGAGCAGGTGAACATGTACTGCCGGTTTATTCAGAACGCAGGCCGCTTATAAAGCGGCGTGTGGACGTCACACAGAGGAATACAATAGAATACAGGTGACCCGAGGTCAATTACTCCCGGTATTAATTATAACAGGTAAATACAAATAAGATGAGAGGTAAGTTAGCAAGAATTGACACAACAATATTCTAACACATACGCAAAGAAAACAGGTGCAATTGAATCAGTAACAGATACGTATTTACATAGATAAAAATGTGGCTATTTCGCTCGACCCAGTCTCGAATGGGAGCCATCGTAGAAAACGGGCGGCTCACCATAGAAAACCCACTTAGCGGGGGCTTTACAAGCTATAGGAAAGTGCCTCCTCATCCGACATGAAACCCGTCATACGTCAGTACATGAGAAAAGTATGGCGGGAGAGGTGGGCCTCTCCCGCACTCCTAAATTATGGAAAATACAAAAAGATTCGAGCAAATATCCAGCCTTGGGCTTCATCTAACAACATAATCAGAGGCTAAGAAACAGGTCTTTCTCACCTTGGAAGTGGCCACACATTCTTGACTCAGATTTTTATTGGAGAAAAGTACTGTACCTAAATTTACATAATTGACATAATGATTACGAAGCTTTTAAAAGGCAACAATGTATAACACTTTATATAAGACCTTCTGTTTTAAATCATCATGCTTTTTTTTCATATTGTACGTGTGAACCCTGCGTAAAATATCTAATGTGTGTGTTCCAGTATGCATGTATATGTGTTTTAAATTCATGTTCATTCATCAAAACGCTGAATGACCTCATTAGTCCCAATGCTTGGCTTTTTTGACAAAGATATATTTTACTTTAATACCACACCCACTCTCAAGAGTGGCCGAGGTTAGTACCTGCCCCAAAGGAATCATGGCTTACTTGAGGGAGTCAATGGCCCCTCCCTGGCCAGGTAAGGTGCATGGTATCTAAGCTTAGGTTAGGTCAAGGTAGGTCAAGTTAGGTTGCATTCATTCTGAAATGCCCGCTACAACTATGGGGTAGCCTATGCCAGCCTGTGTGATCTTTCCAGCTAATAATAAAAGACAGCAAATATCTCTGTAACAGTAAATTTAAGAGAGCCTAGATTATAGAATGATTCTTATATTAAGGATATAAATGTGACTTGGGCTATGAGCATAATATAAAGGGTATTATTTTACAATAGTTCCAACTCATTCTATAATAATTATAGTATTATAGATGCATTTTGCATAAAAAAAATGATTAAACTTTGTCTCTGAACACTTTTTGGGGAAATTCCAAGTGTTTTGTTTACTTTAACATGGACACAGTTTGTGCTCTGATGCGAATTTGTTTTTGTTTAGAACTGCATTGTGGTTCTGATGCGAATTTTTTCCCCCTTAAAACTGCATTGTGGGTAGTTACGTGTTGTCTAGGAGTCACGTGACCTGGTGAAAATCTTACAGGTGTCAGACATTTTCCCTTGCCATTTGGTTCAAGTCTGTCATGGAGTGAGGTTATGTCCAGTCTGTGTTCGTCTTGTAACTTTGATTATTTTCGCTTCATTCACGATTTCCATCTTGTTCTGGATGTAACCCATCAAAACGTTTGTGTCCATCCAAATAAGGTAAATTTATAATTATTTTCAAAATAATATTGTAACATGATTTACCTTCTGTAACCCCCGTGGCTGGCGCGCACAGCGCATCATTACCTCTTGCCAGTAAATATGTGCCTGCCAAGAATCCTTAAAAATGTGGATAAGGCGCGAAGCGCCGTTCCGCCACCCCCTTGTGGTTAAGGGATGTTAGGCTACATTACACTAGCCTACGTTGCCTGACTATGGCTTGCTAGGTATACTATGATTTACCTCATTTTATTCATTAATTCAAATGCTGTTTTGTGTCGATGGTGATTTACCCCACCCAAAAGCCTCCCATTCCCAGAGGGTCCCTAACCTTGTTGGATGTAGTAGGGGTGTATAGGCTAGTAACTCAAAAACAACTCATTTCCCCGATGTATTACTATCATAACCATTCAGAACACATTAAAACACACATGAAAATACATAATTACTTTAGAAAAATGGAGTTGGAACTGTTGTAAAAATTTACCACACACAGTATATTAATAGTAAGATTTCACTGGGATCTGGCCTAGGCTACCCTTTAGTAAGCTTTGCACCCCCCCCCACCCCCCCGCCCTCCCAAAGTAACACTTGATGTTGGAAACAGATCAATGGAACTAAACTACTGTTTGAAGGCTGTTGTACCCTGAACTTGTCAGAAATTACCTTCCAAATCTAACTTGGGGCACACTGCCCTGACCTGACCTGGCCAGGAGAGAGAGAGAGAGAGAGAGAGAGAGAGAGAGAGAGAGAGAGAGAGAGAGAGAGAGAGAGAGAGAGAGAGAGAGAGAGAGACTGGCCTGGGGTACCTATTTGTAGTATTGGGTTCAAATCACCAACTCCTACCTAACCTAACCTAACCTGGGAGACTAGTCTACCCCGTGGGTCTCCTATTCTTACAAGAATTCAGTACCCCCATAGGTGGGTATCGGAAATAGTAAGTGGCCTACCTCAAGCATGTTCAATAAACGAAGTTTGGATGAAAAATTGTGGTATAAAACTGCACAAAATATATAATATATGAAATCGATTCTATAAAATGTAATTATGTACGGTAATTATTCGGAAGACGCCAGCCAGCCGTTTTTGCACGAACAACCATTTTGGGTATTTCATGCAAAAATGGGTACGAAGCGACAGGGCATTAAAAGGACCTCAAAATACCAACCTAACGTAACCTATGCGTGCTCACTGGTTACAATTTTGCCTTGCGAGTCGTAATTTGATTATTTTTCTGTGATTAAGCATTTGCAAAGGTTATGTATCGAGAAGAATTTTTTTCTAAATTTTCTAAGTAAATTCTAATGTGGGAGGTGGCTGGAGTCTTCCGATAATTAACCTCATGTATTTGGCTGTAAAATAATATATATATATATATATATATATATATATATATATATATATATATATATATATATATATATATATATGTATATATATATATATAATATATATATATATAATATATAATAATAATATATATATATATATATATATATATATATATATATATATATATATATATATATATATATATATGTATATATATATATATATATATATATATATATATATATATATATATATATATATATAGCCATATTTACGCCGTTGAGTATTCAAGTATAATTAACTGCCTCATAAGCTTAAATAAGCTCTACACAGCTTATTTACGGAGAAATAAGTCGGAATAAGACCCCATCCCTGCTGTTCCCAAGCGTTCACTGAACACAATACTTCTGGCCAAATGGCAAAATCTAAAATGGAAATTTGGCCAAAAATATGTCCAAAGTTATAAAACAACTGAATTGTGTGAATTAACATACCAGCAATTAACTGTGCATAAATTATGCCTATATATTCGATTACGTAGCACTGGTAAACTTCTTAGGCACGAAGAAATGTTATTTTTTATGTGAGGTGTTTTCGTGGGGCATACTCTCACAAAAACACCTCTCATTTTCCTACGTGGAATACAACAATATTCGAGCGCACGTCGTCGATAATACTTTAAATTAAACTTAAGATAAGCTACTGAGATGGAAACACAGCTCTTCAATTGACAGCGCTTCCTCAAGATATTGAATCTCTTGGTCTTCTTCAGTCGAGTCGTAATTTCGTAAAGGGTTTTTCTGTTGTGCATTGGTAGCATTTCGGGAGTACCTACATTTTGCATAAATGGCCAAATTGATTTTTCATGGCCACAGGGTTAAAAAAAAAAATGGCCAAATTTTAAAAGAGCAGAGAGCCTTATTCATTCATTTACAATTGTCTTTAGCAGTGCTGTATTTTATAGTACTTCAAACTGTTTATTTAAACCCTCCTTATCTCATTTCTTCTTTTCGACTGAAGCAGCGTATTCTATTGGCGCTGACATCCATTGCTTTCCAGGTTGACAACATTCTTCTTTTTCGCGTATAAAAACATTTGGGGGGTGGGGGTTTCTCTCACATTTCACGTAAAATTAACCTTATTTTGGGGCACCATGTATAAATAAATCATTGTTATACATTTTAAAATTATAGTATATACAGGTATATTATTTTAATCTCATCGTTACCAAAATAAAGCAAAATTGTAAGGCTCTACTGAGAAGCAATATGACAGTAAATTTAGTTTTTCTTCATATTTTACGTAAATTTGACCTTGACCCTTTTCGCCCTTTTCGTTCACAAACAACGATGCATTGTTATGGCAATAAGTTAATTTGCTTATTTTTCTCGTCTACACTAATGTGTGTACACCAAATAATACAAACTCGAAACACAGGTTATGGGATTAATATAAAATAGGCTACTGAACCAAAACAATCTACTTACAGTTACAATACAGTATATACCAAAGTACAAACATGTTTATCGTTGTATTAAAATAAATCTAGACATAAATAGTGTGAACGTCAAATCACAGAAAAGATGGTTCATTCTACCTTGTGTAAATGAAATAATTATTACCTTTTACATACAGCCATCATTTGGTTGTTCAGATTTCTAACTTTCTCTATTTAGTCAGGTTTTCGTTGGCTACAATATACAGCAGTCATTTCCTTGGGAACAATAATCATTCAATAAAACGTTAGTAGAATACCATATCATTAATTTTGCTATTTTCTCTGCACTATGACCTTCATTACTTATTGGAGTAGCCTATTTATTATTTAACCTTTGACCTTCATACGGGGATTTTACATTCATGATAGTCAAAAAATTTTTGACATACTCTGCAACTTCTGAATAAAAAGGCGCGCAGATTTTCCCCAAGAGTTAATGAACATTTTGTTTCTCAAAGGTGGAGGAGGAGAATGCTTTTCATGAGATCATATGAATATTTCAAGAGTAAACCATCTTTTATCTCATGAAGTCTTTTCAAAGAGCTGAATGGTGCATAATGGAGCTCACTTTCTAAAATATGATTTCCATCCAAGGGGAACCGTGGGAACTTTGTTGTTTTATTTGTATATTTCTGGCCAAGCCAATTATTCCTGATACATTTCAACAACTGTACTGAATCATACAAACTGTAGGAGCTGTGTTAGGTCCCGTGTGCACTCTCATGTCACCTCAGGTTGACTTTTGATGTTGTAAATATGATGTCTCAGGATGATGTGAGATGAGGTGGCTCGTTCAATCTCATGGCCGTTTGTCCGCCATAGTGAATCATAGATGGCGGCCATTTTGGACTCTGTCTCCAGGTGGGTCAACAACGAATCTGCAAAAATCTTAAATAATGATTTACTTTGGCACTGTAAACTAATTTCACCAGACTAACTTGCTGATATTTAACAAACAATAAGCAAAGATATACCAAATAGCAATGTCAAAGGTCAAACTGAGGGTTATGAAAGTGAATGTGGGACCTAGCTAAGCTCATGTGGTAAAAATGTAGGCACATTTCTACGATTACATCGAAAGTGATTGAGCAATGCCTTCCTCATAAAAAAAACTGCTTTTATCCTCTACTTCCTGATACTAATGTAAAAAGAATGTCTGACAGTTCGTCATGCTGAGAAGAGCAGAATTTTGAATTTGTCATTTGTCAGTGAAGCCAACAGTAAACTCACTAGCACCCATGACGGTAGAAATGCTATAACAGAGACTTCAAAAATACTGCAGGACGGCCTGTTGAACAATATCTCTGAGAATGACTCGTCAAAATTCCAGATTGTGATTTTATATATATATATATATATATATATATATATATATATATATATATAGAGAGAGAGAGAGAGAGAGAGAGAGAGAGAGAGAGAGAGAGAGAGAGAGAGAGAGAGAGAGAGAGAGAGAGAGAGAGACAATAATGGTTAGGCAAGACGCCCGGGACTATGAGCCACCCTGCCCTTTCGCCCATCCAAAAAACGGGGGTTTTTACGTCCGTGACACCATCTCCGGCAGGATGATGCTGATCGACACTGGGGCCGTGCGCTCAGTGTCCACACTAGAACAATCTTCCTCAAGACTGCTGGCGACGTTTTTGCTGCGGATGTTATGCGTCACAAGAACTGTTTGAACAAGTACGTCAAACAATTGCAGCGAGATGTGGGATCTCTGATGAAAAGGGTGTTCAAGGAACTGATGAACACCATTGAGATAACACATCAAACCTCCACCAGCCCAGATTAATTATGACTTAAATAAAGAGGCTGTTAAGTTCTTGCGAATCATTGACTATGCTCACCTAAGAAACTTTGATCTTCAAACTTTGCTAAGATCTGGAATAACGCCAACCTCCTTCCACTTAACAAGGGAAGGATTCTTGCGTAAATAAAAAAAGGGCTGATTTTGCTGGTGAGCTAATGAAATTACTTCCTAAGGAGACACCATCATCGCTATCGTCAACTGTGTATCGTCGCAGCTCTATCGTAGACTTCATGGAGCAAGCCAGATGAAATTGAAAACATACAGAGACTTTGCACAGAATCTGTGGAATTCGTTTCAGGCTCATTCAAATACGCGCAGTCGCGTTGACACTGTATTTGATTTGTACAAGGACTGGAGTATTTGAAGCAGTGAGCATAATCAACGAAAGAAAGCAGAAAAGTTTTGGGCCATCTCCGAGAACAAGGTTGCATTTCAACATGTTTTGATTCAGTGGGTCAAGGAAAACGTTATTGTCAAATGTCTCCTCTTGGGCGGATCACATGAAGGCAGTGAAACAATGTGTTCCAGTGTCATAAATGGATCAATGAAAGCTGAGCGACCACTTACATGCTCTCATGAGGACGCATGCGATCGTATAGTTTCACGTTAACCATGCTGTCAACGTTGAGAGATTTAATAGCATCGCCATTGCATCTCCAGACACTGATGTATTTGTGCCTGCAACACACCACTATAGTAAACCGTGGAACTTTAACTTGGAGGAACTAGAAGTGTAGTTCCCATTCACGAGTTGGTTAAGACCATGGGCTCAGATCTCGTAGATATAGTCTTCAATCCATGCACTCACTGGCTGCGACACTACTAGCAAAGTAGGTACGAAAACAAAAGCTTTCGTCGAAGTGAGAAAAGGTGCTTACAATCTCTTGTCCAACTTTGGAAAAGAAGAAGTTAATGATGAGATTAATTTCTCCTTTTCCAGATGAATAACGATATGGAGCGATTTCCTCCTACATCTGCCTGTAGCAAGCAGCATATTCTAAGGGCCTGCCTGAAGTGCTACAGGTGGTGTCTTCATGCTCCATTCATTGAAGATTTTCAGCTGAACCTTCTTGACTATGGATACACTACCCTATGTACACATCAAATGGTGTTTAGTTTTCTATTTGCACTTCAAAAATAATGTTATCATCAAATTTCTTACAGAGTGAGCGTCACTGCATTTGCAGAACTTCATTTCTATAAAATATCACAAGCCAGGACCCGAAATGGCCGCCGTTTGTAATTCAATGTATGTGTCGAGAACTTTAAATGTTTTCTTGTAGATTCAGTTTAGGCCTTAAATTATATTAGAATTTGATTCAGCATTAAATTTCCTTCCGAACGAGATATAACATGCCCGTGATTGTAGAACTATAGCCTACAACTGCGCTATTTGACACAGGGTCCAAAATGGCCGCCATCTTTGATTCAGTAAGGTGGACAAACGACCATGAACCCCGACATGCCACCTCTTAATAAATGCTCCAGAAACATCATATTCACAGTATCAAAAGTCAAAATGAGGTGACATAAAAGTGCACACAGGACTTAACACAGCTCCTAGAGTAAACATGATGAAAATGGGTCTGTTACTCTGAAATGGTTGGAGATGCACTATAGACAGTTGTGGAGGACTGGCAAACTAGGACAATGCTTTCCCACTGAGGGCACTGTTATCTGTTAAAATGCAAAACAAGGTGAAACCTATTTTTTCTAAGCCTGTAATTACTTTCTTCAATGTGCAGTTCAGAACATCAGCTTTCACGCTTTTGGTGGGAATGATATTTACAACTAATTTGAATTTGGTCTTTATGCTGATCAACATAAAAGCAAATGCACTTTTTTGCAGCTTCACAGCTGTCAAAGGCTGACGCAACAACAATCTCACCTTTATGATCAAAATATGGTTTCGAGTGAGTTTCATCCACCACCAGTAATGCTAATTTGTCATTGGGTCGTAATGATTTGCTTTTATTCTTAATGTACATCAGAACATTTGGGTCATTTTGTTCTGATGTTGGGCTGAACTGTTTGGAAACAAACTCTCCTGATGGTAGAGTAACTCGGCAATATTAGGAATTTCTTATCTCTCAAGAGCCTATAACTTTGAGGGGAACAATTACATAATAGAGATGACAATATTACCAGATCTGATGGAAAATCAATTTTATTCAGAGTCCTTAACTGCAGTTGTTCAAATACGAATTCCAGCACAGGCAAGTGTTTGAGTGACGGATCATCTAAAATTATTGCCAAAAATGAAATCACTAATTTATAACGGCAATGCTATTGCATGCTTTAGAAATACACTCAGCAATATCAGCTCTCTGCAAGTTATTCAATATCTGCTCAATGATATTCATATCATGAACCTCTGCAGGAATCAGTGACATGAACAAATGCATATAGGCTATTGTGAAGGAGTTCGGGTCGTATCGGCCGTAAGTCATTTAGGCCGTAAGCACGTTTACGTGCAAAATGGGCGCCGTGTTTAGTACCAGCCCCTTGGCGATGTACGTAAAACATGAAATAATAATGGTAAATACCATAAACATAACGGTAAATACCATAAACATAACGTCTTACATTGTTTTGGATGTTACGGCCTAAGTGACTTACGGACGAAACGACCAGGACCGCTATGAAGTGGAAGAGGAAAGATGGTCTTTTAATACCCGTACAAGTACATTCCTTCTGCGCGCTCCTGTTTCGTGCCTGTAACTCTTAGAACACTAAGCCAATCTAATTTTATTCACCTTAACCAATCTAGGCCCAGTAAGGCTTGTCCCTTACCCTTCACCACTGTCAATGATAACTTGCCTATTTCCTGATCACGATACTGTACTTCCATTGTGATGAACCTATAACTTCGGTGTCTGTGCCATTTCCAAAGCTCTTGCCAAGTCCTGCACTGGGAGTTGTTTGACATAGGCTAACCTATATTAGACTCTATTAAGTCTAGCTTATATAAATTCCTAGTAAAATTCAATCTTGGCTAAACCAGTCTTCTTTATATTGCACCCACAACTCTTACCTAAATCCCTTTTTCAGGCTACAGCTTTCTCAGGCTAATCCTGGGAGTAGGTTATACTTACACGGCCCTAACTTATGTTACCTTATCAGACAAACCTAACTGTATGTTTGTTTGTGCTCCCGACGTGGAGGAGCGCTGGTTCCTGCGTGATGAATGCAGACTTTATATTGCAGTCGAAAGTTACCCTAATGTCATCCAGAGACAAAAGTCAAATACCTGTTGTGCTGAACTTATCTGGGCCGCACCACTTCAAGGTGCGTTTCGGAAAAAGGTTTTTCTTTTAATCATCAAAAATCAGCAAAGTACGTCATAACAAAGAGTTTTGAATATGATGTAATGCAATATTGATTCTCCTCGTTGCATGGGGTGGGCGGAACTTGTGACCTATGCATGCGCCGAAATTTCCTTTCTAGAGGCCAGTGTGACCACATGACCTGACTTGTGACAGTTGCTTATCAGTGCTATTATGCCTACTCAGTTTTGCCGATTTTTCCAGGTTTTGTTGCAAAGGTGTTACAGTGTTTTGAAAATGCCCAGAAGGGCCCAGCAAAAGAGAGTGAGCGGTTGTGGAAACCAACTGAAAAGTTTATCCACTCCTTGAAATAGATCTGATCATACACTGTATTACGGAGGTAATGCAGTGTGAGGGCTTCTTCCCTCCTAACATGTTCTGTTTACTGGACCTTCCTGAGTTCCAGAAGCATGATTTAACGCCTAGAGAGACAGACAAACTATTGATGTCTATGGAGGGGAAAGTGACACAGAGAGTGATAATAGCAGTGACGATTCTATGGCCGAAACTGAAAGTGTCGATAGCAGTGAGGAGAAGACCCTCCATATTGCATGAATTTGCAGATGCTTCGTGGCTATTTTTCACTCGAGAATGATTCCGTTATTCGATGGAAGAAACGCATCATTGTGCCATTTCTTGCGGGGATGCACTCGAGCAAAAGAGCGCACTGAAGTGGCGGGGCTGCAACATGACCGATATTGCACATTATGTTGAAGGTGCATTTTTATGGGGGTGCTGAAGTTGCCACAAGACCAGATGGTCTAAACATAATAAATATTATCAAGGGGCGTGGCAACTAGTGATGTCATACACAAATTCGTGCAATGAAAATAGCAATAGGCTACCGCCAGATGATAATACCAATAGGTTTATTCTTCTTGTGCGACCAGAGCTGGAATCTATCCAGAACTTAAGTCAGCATCTTCATGTGCCAGAAAAGAACCAGAAAAGAACCTCCTGTATTTGGATGAAGGTCCGCTTCCTTCTGTTCAAAGGCAGGTTTTCTTTCAAAGCGTATAATAACCCTAAGATGTCAGTGAGTGAAATATGGAATCAAAATTTTTATTTCTTGTGGGGCAGAATCCAGTTATGTGCATGATTTCGTGGTGTACCACCACTGTGGTGCAAATCGTCCTCTGCATTATGTGGTTTTTCAATTGCTTGGCCCATATCTGAACAACAGTTACCACTTGCTCATGGATAATGATTCCAATTCTGCAAAGCTGACAGAAGAAGAGCTGTGTGAGCACTTTATGACTTGTGAGAAGGCCACCAAAGGAGCACTAAGGCACAAAAAGAAAAACTCTCACTAGTGTCAACTTCTGAAAGATAGGCAATACTTCTATTTTGTGCTGGATGGACAAACACAAGGTCGGTTACTGTCAAAACCAACTTGCAAGGCACGGACACGGAGGAGGATTATGTTCAGGAAAAGAAGGCGAAGAAGGGTGGAGGAGTGACTCAGGTGGCAACAACCTGTTGCCATTGGGAAATGCACACAGTATATGAGGAAAGTTGACTGCTTTGACCAAATGACCAAATCCTACAGCTGCTTAGGGAAGGAAGACGGTGAAGTGGTCAAAGAAAATGCTGATGTACTTGGTGCAGCAAATTGCATTGCAACTAGCTCCATGAATTAGCTTATACCAGTTTAACGGAATACAGTCCAGATGAATGAGTGGCCTCCACCTGGTGGCGATCTTGCAATTCCCCCATTCTGCTGCAACTGCTCTGGATGATCCTGCTGGCCCTGTGCCTGCTTTTGCTGCTGTGTCCACCTCTGGTACATCAACTGATGATGCCTCTCCTGCCGGCAAATTCCTGAGATGTATGTTAGTGTTGCACCAGGCCAGGTTTTTTGCCATGCCCCTAGGTTAGGTTAGGGTAAGGTTAGGTTAGGTTAGGTTGCTATATAATTTGTAACTGGACTCGGCAAGGTTATGGAGGATGGCTGAGATGAGAGCTACTTAAACCTTTGGACGTCTTTTATTCCTCAAGTTGCCCGCTTCTCACTCTCTGCAGCTACCATGCTGAATGCTCCCAAGAGTTATGGATACAGCACATTACAGAAAACTGTTCCTTTTAAAACATTAAGGAACATATACACTACATCCCTCCCCTTTTTAGTATAATACTGTACTGGAACTACAAATTCAATTTGTGATTACTGTGCTTCACATAAGACACTCCAAAACAGTAGGCCTACTTAATGTTTAAACTCAAACTATTCTTGGAACATAGTAAAAGATGAACTTGAATTCAACAGCTTTCATTTTTTTGTACAGCACTGTATTCATACTACTTCAGAAACACTGAAAAACTTATCTATTACCTTCAATACAAAACAAATCAGAAACTCTTCAAAGAAAACATTGCACATATAACACTCTACAATCAAAATACATATACATGTTACAGAAATGAAGTCACTGTATGTACCCCATGTAGTACAACATCATACATGGATAATATACTGTACTGTATAAACAAAATAATGTAAGCATTACTTTACATAATCTTTTAAATAACTGGGGGGCGTTTCCCTATTTTAGCAGACCTTCTTTCAACATCAGTATTACTGGATGTTGGTCTACTTAATTAATACAGGACTATCATCATGACTTTGTTCTTGACCTGACTCGGCACCATCTAAATCAGATTTGACATCATCATCTGCACTATGAAAATCGGGTTCTTTACAGTCATTCCGGAACTCAAACTTGTCTCTTTCATTTTCAAAATTGATTTTTTTTCATATGAATCACATTTCTCCTTTGTATTCCCTCGGCGCTTTCAACTCGCACACTGTTACCCTTTTCCTCAATGACTTTATAAGGTTCACTGGAGAAATTTGTCTACAACTTATTTTCTCTACTTTGTTGCAATACCACTTGTGTCTTAATCCCCTTTTACACTTTACAATACCTTGATGTCCCTCATGGGCCAAATCAAGAATGCGTTTTCTCAGAGATTTAGGCATTATAATTCTTTGTCCTCTTGATAGTAAACAACCAATGATACATACTTCCTCTATGACATGCTTAAAAGCTGGGACTTCATTCCAGTCACCAGTCCTAACAGCTTTTCGAACTTGACTCAACTCCATATCAACACCAGACGGTTGTTCAATTTCCCTGGCAGTTAAAGCAACAGGTGTTGCACTTTTTGGCTTAAAATAAGTACATTCCTCTGTTACATTACCTTTAGGAATATCTGGTAAGGGTAGTCTACACAATGCATCAGCTGCATAAGTCCTTCCTGGCTTGTATCTTAATTTAAAGTTGAAAGGCTGCAATCTCAGAACCCATCTTTCAATACGCAAAGGAGGTTTTGACTTGGGAGAATAGAAGACTTCAAGAGGTCTGTGATCACTTATCAATTCAAAATGAAACCCTAAAACATATACAGTCTAAACCTCTCACAAGCCCATGCAACAGCAAGTGCTTCTTTTTTCTGTCTGAAAGTACAGACGTTCAACATCTGTCAATGACCAGCTACAGTAGCATACACTACTGGTTTGAAGCATCCATCATTTTGCTTTTGTACTGAAATAGCTCCAAGTCCAACTGGACTAGCATCTGCAATCACTTGGGTGTGTGATGCAGGATTGAAATATGCCATGCTCTCAGCAGACGTAAGCCTCTTTTTCAATTCCTGAAATGAATGTTCCTGTTCACTTCCCCATTGCCAAGTTACATTCTTTCCTGCCAACCTTCTCAAAGGCTCTTCTACAGTTGACAAATTATTGATAAACCTGTCACAGTAATTTACAAGACCAAGGAAATTCCTAACCTCATTTACATTCTCTGGCCTCATCAGCAGGTTCAATGCCATTCTTCGAGAGAACGTGTCCCATAAAAATGAACTTTTATCCATTCCCATGTCGTTAACATCATTACCAAACACTATTATGTCATCAGTTAATACCCTGACTCCTTCACAATCCTGCAAAACTGGTTGCAAAATATGTTGATAAACCTCAGGAGCACAGTTAACTCCAAACAACAATCTTTTGTATACCTGAACGACTCTTTATGAGTAACAAAAGTAGTCAAATATCTACTCTCTGGATCTAATTCAATTTGATGGAATCCCACTTTAAGTCAAGTTTGGAAAATATAACAGCACTATTCATCTCAATTAGCAATTAATCTATTGTTGGAATAGGGTGCCTAGTTTTTAAAATAGCCACATCAGCTGTCCTCATGTCAACACACAATCTCAATTCATTACTGTTACCTGGTTTTGGGACAAAAACAGGAACTGAACCCCATTCAGTAGGACCTTGAACTGGCTCAGTAATCTCTAAATCTAACAAATCTTCAAGAGTTTTCTCAACCCTTTCCCTTAGATTAAAAGGGATTCTCCTTTAAATTTAAATTCTTAACATACTTAATGCTATGGTTATGTCTGTGCCAAATAAGTTATTATCAATGACACCATTTTCTCAACGACAATGAAATCTGTTCCAACACATTCTCTCCCAGATGGGGACTCAGTCTTTGTCCTAAATTCTCCTCTTATCTATAGTGGGGTCTTCACACCATAAGGATAGAAATAGTTTTACAATCTGTCAAAATTAGACTCACTTAACTTTTCAAAATCATTGGCAGTAATAATATTACAGGAAGCATCAGAATCAATTAGAAATTCTGTAGATACATTATTGACATTAAATCTAAATATACTAGATATTTTGTTTACATTTTTGACATGAAATACATAATGGTCCTCGTAATGATCAACGTCTTGTGTCTCGGCCTGTAAATATTTTACTATATTAACATGCTGATTATGCCTAGGCTGACCTCTTTGGCCCCTGGTATCAGTCTTGGTACCGACACTTCCTCCCCTGGACACTTTCATACCAGGTTGCAACACTGACACTTTCTGATCTGAGTGACAGGTAGGACAAGAAACGATGTTGGACTTACAAACACGAGCTAAATGACCTCCTATCTTACCACATTTCTGGTACGTTTTATTTCTTGAAACATTGCAATCGCTCTGCCAGTGACCTTGTAGACCACAACGCCATCAACTTTGATTGATGCTAGGCCTACCCGAATTACTTCTCAGCCAATTCGAGTGCACCAAATTGCCCGTATTTCTTCCCCATTTTGCACGAACAGTTCCACTGCCTTGGGGCTGGTAACGTAACTGATTTACTCCGAGACTATTATCTTGCCTGGATCTCACAGAATCTTCTTCAGCTTTTAGAACCGTGATGACTGTGGCTGGAGATAATTCTGTAGATGCAGTTACAGCGTTAGATAACCATTTTATGCCTAAAAAGAATGTAGCATAATGAGAAGCATGTTTTCAGGCAGGCTTGCCAGAGTCCGTCTGAGAGCATGGATTTTTAACTGACCCGGCTAAGAAATTTGATTTAATCGTGTGAGTATCCCACAGCTGAAGTGAATTCTAATCTTAAAGATCAGATAACTGAAAAGTCTTTTTCTAAGAAGTTAAGAGTTAGGTTTTTGAGAGAGAGAGAGAGAGAGAGAGGAGAGAGACTTGACATTAGATAACAGTATAGAAATGGCAAGGGCTCATGATATGGCCGGTAATATTGCAGTAATAAAGGCGACACGGCCAAATGGCAAGGAAATACACTTTTCCGGGTCATTTTGATGTATTTCTCACAAATTTCACATTAAAATTCGTCGGAAATTGATGGTTTCTTAGAAATACCTGGATTATTTTCTCCCATTGAAAACAGTACTCACGAGATCCTCACAGTATGCTGTCACCGAGAGTAGAGTGTGTTCGTGTGTTTGTTTACATGGCCAAAGTGAAAATTATTCGTCGTCTTCAGAGGAAAATACTGATGATCCCGAACCTTCTTATTAAGGGAAATGTTACGACAGTTTCTTATTTTTTCGTCCTTTGGTCATGCATAAGTTAGGGGCTGTGACCTGGGTAGTCGAGTGACAAGTTAGGGTTAGGGGCTGTGACCTGGGTACTTCTGTGAGAGGTTAGGTTAGCTTGTGTGGGTTTCACTGATAAGGAAATATGTTATTCTGATTGATTTTGATGTGTTAAGCACGAATTTCACCTTGAAATTCGTCGGAAATTGATGGTTTTTGGTCCACTTATGTACATGGAGTTAGCTCCAAAACCGTTAATTTCCGACGAAATCGAAGGTGAAATTCGTGTTAAACACATCAAAATCAGTCGGAAAAAACACATTTCTTTGTCGTTATGGCGTGTTGCTTCTTACTGCAATAAAACCGTTGCTTGTACCTCCATACCCGCTTGGTTGGGTAATATAGCCTTTTGGCCATCTACAGTGACTCCACTGCCTGCATTCGGCAAGGTTATGGAGGATGGCTGAGATGAAAGCTACTTAAACCTTTGGACATCTTTTTTTATTCCTCAAGTCGCCCACTTCTCTCTCTCTCTCTCTCTCTCTCTCTCTCTCTCTCTCTCTCTCTCTCTGTGCAGCTACCATGCTGAATGCTCCCAAGAGTTACGGCTACAGCACATTACAGAAAACTGTTCCCTTTAAAACACTGAGGAACACATACACTACAGTTGGGTTAGGTTAAGGTTAGGTGAGCACCTCTAGAGTAATTTGGGTGTGGAAAACATTATTTTCAAGAAAATTCCACTCGTCCACCACCACGGTACCTCCCTACCGCTGAGGTCCGTGGGGAAGCAGTAGTAGGAGTATCAGGAATGACTCCTCCTCCTCCTCCTTCACCTCTCAGTCATATGGCATAAACTGCAAGGTCTTCGTAAGAGAGGTTGAGGCATGAGCAAGGCGTGAAGACCAAGACTTGGTGAGTACACCAGATTACATTTCATATATGTATGTGTTGTACAGTGCGTCATTTTATGGTATTTTTATGTGATTTATGTTTTCATTATTTTCTTGTGCTTTTGTGTGTAATGTTTTTTTCTGGAGAAAAATTTTCATGATAATGGACGCAATTTGCTTTTTCAAAAATATTGCCAATTATAAGCATTTATCATTTTGCAAATTGGTATGTTGATTATCCACCCTCCAACTATTAGACATACCAGATTGTGGCCCCCTAGCCTATGAAGTTTTATTTATTCAAGGTTAAAGTTAACCATAATTGTGCTTCTGGCAACACAGCAACAAAGCCACCATGGCTGGCTGAGAGTTTCATGGGTCGTGACTTATACAGCATTATACCGAGACCACTGAAAGATGGAAGATCTTATGACATTGTACAGTACAATACTCATAAGTTCTCCCCGGCTGCTCGAGCGAATAAATTTATTTACTTTTATTGGGGGGCTGTGTCATACTTAACACAAGTAGTGATGAAAGTCAATTTATTTTAATTTTGTGCTGAATAAAAAATTGAGGCATCTATGTTTAGCAGTTTTTGATGAATTGAAAAAGGCCACCGAAGTAGATCTACCCTTCGTTGGTCTCGGTATAATGCTGTATGAGCCACAGCCCATGAAACTTTAACTACGGCCCAGTGGTGGCCTCTCTTATCGTTGCCAGAAGCTCAATTATAGCCAACTTTAACCTTAAATAAAATAAAACTGAGGAGGCTAGAGGGCTGCAAAATGGTATGTTTGATGATTGGAGGGTGGATGATCACCATACCAATGTGCAGCCCTCTAGCCTCAGAAGCTTTTAAGATCTAGGGCAGAGAGAAAACATGTGGACAGAATAAAGTGTGGACGGGCAAACGAAGCCGGCACAATACGTCTCACTTCAACTCGCGATACGGATGCATCATTTTGGTTCTAGGGACTTTTTTTAAGGGAGAATGGCAGGTTAGAACTCATCAGCTCTACAATGACCTCAAATTCATTAATGTAGCATGAAGTCCAAGGTTACACGGAGCAATAGCAAATGATTACCTCTTTGCATGTTCTTACGACCCTCAGGGGTCAGCGAATTTGGCACAGACCAAACCCAACGAGGAAGGTATGCAAATTCCTGAGATGTATTACACCAGCCCTGGTTTTGTTTTTTTGCTGTGTCCCTAGGTTAGGTTAGGTTAGGTTAGGTTAGGCTGGGCTATGTTGTGTTGGGTTGGGTTATGTTAGGTTAGGTTGGTACCTCTATAGTAATTTGAGTGTGGGAAACGTAATGGTTAGTTTTTAAGATTTGGCATCCTCTTTTTTCAGGAAAAGGTCGCAGTACTCGGTCACATAACGTGAAAATGTGGCCGGTATTGTGAAAGAGTTACTTATGGATATTATATATAATAATAAAGCATTAACTGAATATTTTATAATATTTTATTAATGTAAAAAGCATTATGCCGATCGATTTTATACCAAAATAGCGTGAATTATATTTGCCTGATGTTTTTTGTAGATTTTACGCAAACTTTACCTTGATTTGGAATATTGTAAATAAAAATAACTATTTCATAATTTACAGGTATTTTTACCTTAAAACAATTTTATCTTAATCGATTTTATACCGAAATAAAAGAAAAGATATCCAAATATTTTTTTAATTTTTAAAATTAAAAATGGTTTCTTTATGAATTGTTTTTATATAAATGAATATATATATATATGTATATATATATTGCAATACACTCCCTGAACACCTGAATTAGCCCTGGTCACTGACCAGCCCGAACTACATCCCCATAGCTTTTACCCACTAAGTGGGTAATAAACTGTCAGCGTTACCAACGCTTACAGGAAAATCTTGTCAAATGAGTTACCTGAAGTACCGTTGGCAACACTGCTGCAAGTCCCGGCCGAGTGAGGCCGAGATCCCCAATTGCTTTTTGTTCGCCATGCTGTGTGGGTGTGTCCCACATCAGGCGAACTTTTTTGGTCATTAGCCCGACCCCCATTCAAGAATTTGGACATCAGATCACGATTTGGACATTTTCAACGCATTTCCTCCTGGATGGACACTTTATTGATAGGATTTGGAACTTCTCTCCTGATTTGACTTTGGACTCGTTTGGTTAAGTCAAACAAGAAGACGTCGCCGTCTGCAAGCGCTGATACTTCAACTTCGTTTACATCTTCGACGACACGGCCTTCTACTGCTGGAGATGCTGACGCTCATCGCCCCTACACGTCCTGCAAGTGTAGGATGAGTACCCTCAAACACGATCGACATTCTGTTTGTATTTTATGTAGGAAGATGCAGTGCAGTATCAGTCAGATAGGTGACGAGTCTTGGTCGGTAGATCAGATGGAAGAATTATTCAAAAAGTTAGAGGACAAGTTACTAGCTGAGTGTGTCTAGTCTATTTTTCTAGCTTTATGACTAAATTAATAGAAACTAGAGATAAGGATAGTAGTAATAGTGTTGTAGATACTAATCATTCTTTTTCAGCCCCCCTGCCTGTTCCAGAACCAGCCCTAACGGGTGGCGGGGGTCATGGAGAACCGCAAACCTCAAAGGTAGGATCTGCCGGCCCTCCCGGCGCGGAGCAGGCAGTGTTGGCAGCAGATTTTCCCCCTTCCCTCTAAAAGCGTAAGTTCTAAGGTGGATTTAGAATTAGGAATCACTCAAAAGGGTAGGAATTCTAATTAGGTCTTCTTTGGGTTTAGGTCTCTCATTTAGATCAATCATTGGTTTTATTTCCTGCTTCGTGCTCTGTGCAACAAAGGTTTCCAGATCCATGGAGGGTCGTTCAGATTTGGTTTTTGATGTATCTGATTCTGAATTTTTGTTTTTCCTTGAATATTCCTTCTTCGAAGGTTCCTTTTCCTTTGGGGGTTTAAAATTTCGTTCGTCTTGCGTTGGTGGTAATTCTGGCGATCGAGTTTTTCCAATATTCATGATCATGTCTTAAAGAATTTTCAGTTTTGATAATGTCTATCAAGATTATCAGGGGTGGGGGGAACAGAACCAGTCTATTTTCTTTGAAATCTATGGCCTCTTCGGCCGCTACGGAAATTTTTCCCGTTTTCCCCCTTTTTCTTCTAAGCCTTCTTCCATTGCCCTTCTCAGTATTCTTTTCGGTCCGCTCTTTGGGGGCTCTCGGGGTCTTTGTTGCGCATCCTGTTTTCTTGGTTTTTAACTCAGCAGAGCAAGGCTTTCTTGCTTCAACCCTGTATTTTAGAGCTCAGCGGCCCCCCCTCTCTCTGTTCGGGGTTAAGGGAAGGGTACTTTTTACGGATCCGTTGTCTTATCACCTTTTGCAAATCCGGTGGTTTCTCAGGCATCCGGTCTAGTTGCTTCTCAGTTGTTTGCAGAGGCGTCAGCAACTCCTTATTTCATTCTTTATGGGTTCCTAACTGTAATGTATCCTCCGCGATTCTTGTGGATGCTACGGCAGTCGGCGATTCGCCGGTGCCAGCGTTCAGTGTATCAGCACCAATAATTTCCTCATTGTAATGTATCCTCTGCGATTCTTGTGGATGCTACGGCAGTCTGCGATTCGCCTGCGCCAGCGTTCAGTGTATCAGCACCAATAGTTTCCTCATTGTAATATATCCTCCGCGATTCTTGCGGATGCTACGGCAGTTGGCGATTCGCCTGCGCCAGCGTTCAGTGTATCAGCACCGATAGTTTCCACAGCCTTTCCATTCTCCAGGATAGTTGGTAACTACCTTCTTCTGTTACCTTTGGTTCGGCACTCGTAACTTCCCTTCAATACTCCTTTGAGTTTCGGTCCGGTTGGGACCTTCTCCATCTGTCCAACGTCGGCGTTGGGCGCCCGGTGGTTACTGCGAGTGTGGCTTCTTCCTTCTTCCCTCCTCCGACTTCTTCTTTCTCAACTTTCCAGCAGGTTTTCTCTTCCCTCCGTCTAGGCATCCATGTTGGTTCTGGGTCTTCAGTTCCGGATTCCCACTCTCATGCGGTTTTGATACATCCGGATTTGAGTGGTTCGGGTGTTGCGGCCTCTTCTCTCTCAGGAGTGGGCGTGGTCTGCCCAGGTGTTGCGCCATCCCTGTTGGGTGGTGCGGGGTTTGCTCAACCTAGACTTTGGTGCTTCCAGTATGTTCCCGATTGATACGTCTGGTGTCCTTCTCACGCACCCAGGTGTAGCAGTTCCGGGTTTTCGAGTTCGGCGTTGCTAGGGATTGGCCTGCCTCTTTCCTGTTCCAGCTCGGTCAAACCAGTCCGGTACTGTCTGACACCTCTTCACTTCGGTGTCAGTAAGGCTGGCATACCAGGTTAACATGTCTCCTGACTATACAACGTTCTTTGGCAGAGGAGGAGGGGCTTCTTTTGAAGCTTCCGCCTCACTATCCGGACATTCGGAGAGGGTTCTGTTGTGGGCGCCTTTTGCGCTCTGCAACAGTCTTTTAGGGAGGAGGATATCTCCTCCATGGTCTATTTCATGTAGCCGTCGTCAGCAGTAGCGTCACAGCAAGCTATGTTTAGTGTGGCTGCTCCGGGTTCAAGGGATGAGGCCAGTATAACGAACTTGTTGCTTCTAACTCATGTCTCCAGTTTCGGCAAATATGCATCGTTTAAAGTACAAAATGTAGAAATAGAGGGTTCCTGTTTAACAGGGAACAGCCGGTACCCACTTGAAGAAGTCTTTTAGGGAGAATGTCGTCCTCTCTCTCTCTCTAATTCCAGGGTCTTGTGTCTCCGCATGCTTTCTCTTCAGGTATGTCTCAGGAATCGCTGGGACTTCCACATCGAGAATTCAGGTATAATCTGGAACGATTCTCACTTGTCAGATTGTCTGTGATAGTCAGAAGAAGCGCATCTGACATCCAGAAGGTCTATAGTCTCCCCTCTTCCCGACGGTCATCTGTACTCAGATGCCTCATATCAAGGTTGGGGAGCAACCTTGGAGGAACCCAGGCTTCGGGCCTCTGGAGGGATCGGGAACGAGAGGAGTCATAACCTTCAGGAACCTCAAGGCTATAAAGGAAGCCCTCAGGTGTTTCTCAGTCCTAGTGCGCAACACAATAGTGGGTCTGCTTTGCGACATCGTAACTGCCGTGTCGTATCTGAGAACTCGGGGGGAACAAGATCATTAGAACTTAGAGGTGTATACTTTCTGCCATTCGGTCTCATTCATCAGGTAATCAGGAATTGCGGTAGTGTCAAGATGTCTGTGACTCTAGCTCCTTGCTGGCTCTAACACCCTCGGTTCCGGAATTCCTAATGCTCCTTACGGAAGTTCCGATATTCCTCCTCATGCGGAAGATCTTTTAGACAACCGCATTTTCACCATTATCATCCAAACTCTTGCGTGATGAACCTAGTTGTGGGCGACTGCCGAGCGAACAGCTGACAGTCCAGACACTCTAAAGTTATGTCTAGACAGTGTTTCCTTCAGCTTCAGAAGTCAACCCGTAGCTTTACCAGGTCAACTTGACATGGGGAGGTCTGTGTCTTAAGGAAGGTCATTCCATCTTTAGGCCTGCCATACACTGAAATAGCTGGTTTTCTCTTATTCCTTCGGAAAGTCAAGATTCTTTCGTTTTCGGCTATTGCTGGCTACCGCTCAGCACTTTGCAGTACATTTTCTATTTTCCTGAAATTTCTAGCAGTAAGATCTTCTTTGACTTGTTACGTTCCCTCGGGCTCCCTCGTGAGATTTGTCGGAAGTTCTAATGTTAAGATAATTGGTTAGATGTTTTATTTCTTTCTTTCGGCTTTAGCTGCAGATAAAACAATGGGCGAGCTTCGGGAAGTTTCCTAGGCCAGTTTCCTAGGCGGGAAATAAGTATTTCTCTTCTTCCGGAAGTCGTGGCCGAGGCTTAAACTCTTCTTTGTTTGTTTAAGGTTCTTTATCTGCAAGTATTCGGTTCCGGCATCAGCAGGGATATATTTATGTCTGATGCGATTAATTATCAATGGTTGATAAACTCCGTCCGCTTCCGTGTACACTTCTTGTCTCTCTGCGGAATCCTTCCCGTCCGCGGTCGAAGGAAGCGATTAGTTACTTTCGGAGAAATGGTTCCTGGTTCATAGCGCTCACTGCACGAACTCAGTTGCGGGCTCACTTTACGAACACAGTTGCGCGCACACTTCACGAACACAGTTGCGGGCACACTTCACGATTCTCGTGTGGTGCGAGGTTTATGCCTTACCGCACAGTATTCGGAGTATGTCCACTTCATCTTCTTTTCTAAGGAATGGTTCAGAGTCTTCTATTCTGGAGGTAGTTTCTTGCGAGTCCGTCTTTGTTTTCTTCCTTCACTTAGGAGATGTTCAGTTCACCCTGTCTAGGGTGCGTTCAGTTAGCTGAGGTGGTATTCTCTTCGTGCGAAGACTCGGAAGGTTATTCTCTTAGTCCACGTTTAACGGCGAAGTCTATTATCTAGGGTACGCTCATTTAGCTAAGGTAGTATTCACGTAGTGCTGTGATTATTAGGTTAACCAGATAGGAAATTCCTTTTTAGGCTTTAGAATTTTAAGCAACAGTGATAGTATAATAACATGAACTTAATTTCAGAGTATCTTAAGTATCCTAGTCTTTGATAGTTTACCTACGAGAGTCCAAAGAGGTGCTCTCATAGGCTAGCCTAGGTTGTTTAGTCGGCGCTGGGATACTTCTGCGCTCGTCGGCCTTTGCCGCAACCTGCAGGGCGGAGGGTCATCGGCTCGGCTCACTGCCTCATTCCCTCCTTAATGGGTAGGCTCTGAATAGTCACTTGAGAGATGCATCGTTCTCCTTTTTACATGAAAGTTATTCTCTTAGTCCGTGTGTGGCCGCTAACCCTTCTATTGTGGGTGCGTTCATTTAGCTAAGGGGGTACTCTCTTAGTGCGGAGGTTCTTAGAGGTGGCCACTTGGAAGTCGGTGTCGTTTTTCACGACTTCTACCTAAAAACGTTGTTTTCTTCGAAGAAGAATTTCTCGCTTGTTCCCTTTGCGACGACCAACTCGATCTTATAATTACGTAGTAATGTTAAGGGTGGGGGGAACTATAGGTAATGAATGTAGTCAGGAAATTTGGAATTTTGGATTCTCTGCTAGTCGGGGTTCATAGTGAGAATATGAAGTTGACTTTAGTACTGTGAAGATAGGCAGATCCAGTGGACAGGTTTGGTTTCTTCAACCTCTTCTGTGCAGACATCGGCGGCAACGGATGGCGAAGAACTCGAAGATCCTGCACACTCAACTTCTCCTCCATACATGAGAGTGCTTTGATTAGCCACATGGGAGGTTCATTGTACCCCTCCATGCATGAGAGTGCTTTGATTAGCCACATGGGAGGTTCATCGTACCCCTCCATAAATGAGAGTGCTTTGATTAGCCACATGGGAGGTTCATCGTTCTCCACTAATCATGGGAGGCTGTGATTAGCCACATGGTAGGTTGGTTTTAATTTTTTTTTGCTACTCTCTATCCATGAGGAGGTTTGAATACCACATGAGAGGTAGCTCGACTCAGACCCTCCATAAGTGAGAGTGCTTTGATTAGCCACATGGGAGGTTCATCGTTCTCCACTAATCATGGGAGGCTGTGATTAGCCTCATGGTAGGTTGGTTTTTATTTTGCTACTCTCTATCCATGAGGAGGTTTGAATACCACATGAGAGGTAGCTCGACTCAGAAAGTACCTAAACATGAGACTGTCGTCGGGGGTACTCTCTCTACAGACATTCTCACCTGCCGAGTGGGATAACCAGGTGAGGATACATTCATTTATACAGAGTAGGCGAATAATGAGTTACCTGCTTTCCCTGATGGCAGGTCGGGCTGAATTAGATTGATCCCACCTCCACTAAATTTTGTTAATTGGGCTAATTCAGGTGTTCAGGGAGTGTATTGCAATATGAAGTTTTCATAATAAAACATATTGTAATACTTACCTGAACACCTGAATGATTCCCACCCTCCTCCCCACTTCAATTTGAATAGTGGATAACGCAATTAGATCTCGGCCTCACTCGGCCGGGACTTGCAGCAGTGTTGCCAACGGTACTTCAGGTAACTCATTTGACAAGATTTTTCCTGTAAGCGTTGGTAACGCTGACAGTTTATTACCCACTTAGTGGGTAAAAGCTATGGGGATGTAGTTCGGGCTGGTCAGTGACCAGGGCTAATTCAGGTGTTCCGTAAGTATTACAATATTAGTTTTATTATGAAAACTTCATATATATATATATATATATATATAGTGATTGCTTATCAGTAATTACTCTATAAAGTATTATTAATGATTAATTAACCTTACTTTTTACACCTCTACAAACACTTAAAAACAATCACTTCACGATCACATTTTGAGTATGAAAGTACGATTGTCTGTGAGGCCCTTCTTGTTCAACATAGACGATCAGATTCATATGGAGAAACTGATTGATAACAGTGTAAAGTCCCCGCTCAACGCGTTCTCTGTAGTGAACATCCTGTTTTCTGCAGTGCCTTCACATTCGACCTGGGGTCGACCGAACACGTATTATTACCATAATTGTAAATTGTATATTTTTATTGTCTTTGCAAATGATCATGTTTTATGTACAAGTAACGTAGTATTTATACTTTGTATCAGGCATTATTGATCACTATTTCTGCATGGACCTGTCCTATTTTATAGAGAATTAGTTTGACCTCAGGTCACCTGTAAATCTTTGTACCCGTGGTCTCTGCGAAATACGCAGATGTCCGCATCTCTCTTTATAAGCGGATCGCTTCATCAATAAAGTAGCAGTACTTGTCTTCCTACTCATTATTTCGTACCTCTCTCACAGTGGTGACCCCGGAGTGGTTCCCGGAAGCCATTAATGGACCCAAATGGCGAATAAGTCTTGGCCTGATGAACCAACCCACGCCCCTAACAGACTAACTATGGCACTTTAACAAAGCATTCGGGCGTTACCGAACCTCGTTGGGAAGTCACCGGCGTCATTAGCGGACCCACACAGCACGCTCCCAAGCGTGTATTGACGCGAGTGTTCCCTCACAGTCCAAGTGAGAGCACAGAATGAGCATGGACGCAGACATTCCCAACATACAAATTACCGCGAACTTCTCAGAGGCAGATGCTTCCCTCGCACAACCCCCTCCCGCGTGCTCCTCCACGCTGGTAACTGCACCCCACACGATGACTCTCCCTGATCGACCAACCAAAGGTGGCCCTCAGCATAAGGCTGCCGCCATTCACCAAAGAAAACGCAGCGTCCTGGCTCTACAGGATCGAGGGGCAATTCAGGGTAGCATGCCTAACGGATGAGGTGTTGAAGATATCGCCATCAGTGCCCTCCCGGAGGAGATATACAAGAAGATCGCCCCGTGGTTAATGACGTCGTCGAGCCCCGCTACCTTCCAGGAATTAAAAGCCACTCTCGTCGAGACCTGCTCCCTGCTGGTCTCCGAGAGAGCTGCCCGCGCCCTCAACCTCGCCCTCAACCCCCGGCAGGAGGGAAACCTCTTGGAAATGTGGTATGCCCTCCAGGACCTCCTCCTCCTCCCCAAGACTGACAGCAGTGGCAAGCACAAAGAAATCAGCCTGTCGAGGGAGATCTTCCTGCAGCAGCCACTGCTGGAGGTCCGTGGGCAGATCACAGATGCGTACACCCTGATGGTCGAGGACCTGATCAGGATGACGCAGCAGCTGACGGACTCCATGGAGGTGGCAAAGCGGGTGTCCGTGCCCGCACACTCCATCAACTGCCTCCAGCTGGAGGACCCCACCACGGAGACCGTCAACGCCGACGTACAGAAGAGGCCATCCCACCAGCAAAAGAAGGCCTGGCTGGGGCTTTGCTATTACCACAGGAGGTTTGGGAGAGCTGCCTGGAGATGCAAAACCCCCTGCCTTTGCTTCCCTTCAAAAAATGGGGGAGGTGGTGGCCACCCACACAGGCTGCCATGGCAGCAGCAACTGAAATACCCAGGGGCCCGGCACCAGTAGGTTTTTACTTCCGCGACACCGTCTCCGGCAGGATGATGTTGGTCGACACTGGGGCCATGCGGTCAGTGTTCCTGCCTTCCAGAGAGGACCGCAGATGTTCGCCGGACCCGACTGCCTCCTTGACGGCCGCCAGTGGGTCCCCCATCCTCTCCTACGGCACTAAGCTCCTGTTGATCTCCATCCTTGGCCGGAGATACAAGTGCAAATTCATCGTCACGGATGTTAGGACCCCTCTTCTGGGTGCGGACTTCCTCGCCCACTTCGGACTGGCAGTTGACGTCGGCTGCAAGCACCTGCTGGACACTGAGTCCTGCCAGTCCCTGCCCTTGTCGCTGGGCCCCAGGGAGCCCACAATCTGTTCCATTGCGCCCCACCAGTACGGCTCCCTCCTGAAGGAATTCCTGGAGGTTTTCAAACCCGAGCTTCGTCAGGTGCCCGGGTCCCCCGCCAAACACGGGATATATCATCACATCAAGACAAAGGGGCCCCCGAGGCTCGCGAAGTTCCGGAGGCTTCTCCCATAGTGCCTTCAGGAGGCCAAAAAGGCCTTCGCTGAGATGGAAAGGATGGACATATGCAGAAAGGCTCCCAGCCTGTGGACCTCTCCCCTTCACATGGTGCAGAAAGCAGACAGCACCTGGAGGCCCTGCAGCGACTACAGGCGGCTCAACCTTGCTACAGAACCCAACCACTACCCCCTGCCAAACATGCAGGACCTGTGGCCTCCTTCCAAGGGGTCAAAATATTCTCAAAGTTGGATCTTTTAAAATCATATTTTCAGGTACCAGTAGAGCCATAAGACATCCCCAAAACTGCCATCGTCACGCCCTTCGGGTCCTATTTCTTTGCCTTCCCCACCTTCGGTCTGAGGAACGCGGGCACGACTGTCCAGAGGTTGATGAACAGCATCCTGGGTGACCTGAACTTCTGCGTCTGCTGTGTCGACGATATCCTAATCTTTTCCAGATCCTAGAAGGAACACCTGTGGCACATCCAGAAGGTCCTGCAGCGCCTGCAGGAAAGTGGCCTCATCCTTAGGTTCGAGAAGTGCACCATCGGCGTCAAGAAGGTGGAATTCCTGGGCCACAAGATATCCCCAGAGGGCATCAACCCAATGTCGTCAAAGGTTGAAGCTGTCGAGAAGTTCCCCACCCCTACCTCCATCAGGGACGTACAAGAATTCCTTGGAATGGTCAACTACTACAGGAGATTCATCCCGGGGATCGCGCACACCATGGACCCCATGACGGAGGTCCTCAAGGGTCATCCAAAGACCTTAGCTTGGGGCCCTGACCAGCAGAAGCCCTTCCTCCTGACGAAGGCCGCCCTTGCCAAGGCAACATCTTTGGCCCACCAGGACCCCAGCGCTGCCCTCTACCTGACGACGGACGCCAGCAACGTCGCCTGCGGAGCCGTCCTGGAACAAGTCATCAGCGGGACCCCTCAGCCCATCGCCTTCTTCAGCAGGAGGCTGAGCCACCACCGAGTCCTGCTACAGTACCTTTGACCGGGAGCTCGTGGCAGTTTACCAGGTGGTATAGCACTTCAAGTTCCTCCTGGAGGATATGCCCTTCACGATTTGGACTGACCAGCAGCTGCTGGTCCACGCCTTCATGAAGCCAGGGGACGCATGGTCCTCTAGGCAGCAGCGGCAACTCGTGGCCATTGTGTTCACCTGCACCATTAGATACCTCCCCGGCAGGAAGAACCCAGTAGCTGACGCCCTCTCGAGGATCAAGATCGACGCAGTTCAGCTCGGGATCGACTACGAGGACCTTGCCCGCGAACAGTCTGCCGACCCGGAGACCCCTGCCTACTGCACAGCCGTCACATCGTTGAAGTGGAAGGACGTGCCCCTCGGCTCAGGAGGGTCAACACTGCTGAGCGACGTTAGCACTGGCTGCCCCCGTCCCCTGGTGCCAGCCTCCAGATGTCAGCTGGTCTTCGACATCATCCACAACCCATCCCACCCCTCCGGGAGGACAACGGCCAGGCTACTGACAGAGAGGTTCGTCTGGCACGGCATACGGAAGGACACGACGGCCTGGGCAAGGCAATGTATGCAGTGTCAGGCCAGCAAAGTAGGACGGCACACTGAATCTTGGGTGGGTGAGTTTCCCCAGCCAATGAGATGCTTTGGGCACATCCACGTCGACATAGTGGGTCCCCTTCCCCCATCAGGAGGAGCCGGATACCTTCTAACAGTCGTCGACCGCTCCACCAGGTGGCCCAAAGCTATGCCCATGGAAGAAGCCACCTCCAGTGCGAGCGCGGAAGCCCTCCTCTCCAGCTGGATTAGCCGGTTCGTTGTCCCGGAGCACATAACAACAGGGACCTGCTTTCCTGTCTGAGCTGTGGACTGCCCTGGCATGCCTAATGGGGACCACTCATCACAACACCACCACCTACAACCCCGCAGCTAACGGAATGGTGGAAAGGTTCCACAGGTCTCTAAAGGCGTCCCTCATGGCTCATTGCTCCTCTGAGAATTGGAAATACCAGCTGCCCTGGGTCTTCCTCGGATTAAGAACCGCCACCAGAGCCAACGGCGACCCCCCTCAGCAGAAAAAGTCTACGGGGAGACCCTGGTAGTTCCGGGGGAACTCGTCGCAGAAGGCAGGGACAGCATAGCGATGCAGAAACTCTGTGACAGGGTTGGAAAGTTTGCCCCCCTGCCAAAGGACATTCACCGACAGGACATCCCCCCTTCATGCCTCGCGGTCTGTCTTCTGCTACCCACGTCTTCATCAGGGAGGACGCCGTCCGTCCGCCCTTAACTAGGCCCTACAGAGGACCTTTCCTTGTACTGAAAAGGAACAAAAAGGCATTCTGGGTAGCTGTCCATGGGCGGGAAGACTGGATATCTGTAGACCGCCTCAAGCCCGCATTCCTGGAGGAGAACGTTGGAGGCGGTTCCCAAAGCTTCCCGCAGGGTGTAGCAACCCCTTGGACAGCCCCATGCGCAGGGAAATGGCGTGGGCGTCCTGGAAAAACCCAGAAAACAAACCGCTCTAGAGGACGCCAGGGAAGGCGACCGCCCCCTCCAGTTGACATCGAGAAAGCAGGGCCCCCTCCGTCGCCCCAGCAGATACCTGCTCTGATCAGATGTTACCTACGTCCTGGGGGGAGTATTGTAAAGTCCCCGCTCAACGCATTCTCTGTAGTGAGCATCCCGTTTTCTGCAGTTCCTTCATATTCGACCTGGGGTTGACCGAACACATATTACCATAATTGTAAATTGTATATTTTTATTGTCTTTGCAAATGATCATGTTTTATATACATGTAACGTAGTATTTATATTTTGTATCAGGCATTATTGATCACAATGCTTTCTGTATGGACCTGTCCTGTTTTGTAGAGAATTAGTTTAACCTCAGGTCACCTGTAAATCTTTGTACCCGCGGTCTCTCCGAAATACGCAGATGTCCGCATCACGCTTTATAAGCAGCTCGCTTCATCAATAAACTAGCAGTACTTGTCTTCCTGCTCATTATTTCGCACCTCTCTCACAACATCAGATTACTTATATAAGTATGACGGAATATCACTTATAAAAGTACAATATGTGATTGGAACATGACTTATTATCGTGGGTGACTGACCATCAAACTCTTCAGCGCCTTCTTTGGGATAGTGATATTCATGGCTTAGGTTCATCTCCTTACGCCTTCGACAAAAGTCGTCATCAAAGGACTTGTCTCCTGTGAGGATGACTTGTCCTCTGAGTCTCTGAGGGTGTAAGGATGGTATTGAGTGACATACTGGCTGGGTGTTGTCTAGTTTATGGGTGGTTCCTTACTGAATGAATGTACAGAATCTTCGAAGTTATTGGCTGGTGCGAGCCTCAAAGTAGTTTCTACACACAGACAGGGCAAAACAGAGGTAATGTTTTGGACATCTGTGTTTGTTGACAGACAAACAGATGGCGATTGTGAGAGACATAATAAACGTACAATGATAAAACATATATCAACATTGAAAGGCCAGAAAATTCCACATATGGCCAATTGCATGAGATTCGAGACAGATTAATGAATGCAATGCAGTAGTGAAATGGCGAGACGTTTGGCATCTTCAAAAACAGAAACATACACACAGTTTGATACAGAAGATTCGGTGGAACATTATGAGTACGTGATTGGAATGCTTGCATGGCAATGCAAGTAGTGGCGATTGTACATAAATCGAGACAACAGTGGTTAGGGAGAAACAGACAGAAATATTGTATGGTATGCGTTCCTTGAGAGAGAGAAAGCGGGATGCATTCGTCTCGTTTCCTCCAATGGATGACACACCGAGAGACCGCCAAATGCGGTCTCTTACAAGGTCACTTAAGGCTTCATGAGGCTTCGTCAGGACCTGTAGAATGATGCCCTTCTGCATCACCTTCTGCAGGATTTGTTGGAAGAGCATGATATGTTCCTTGACCTCTTAAATACGTATTCTGTTATGTCACTTATGCATAGGGCAAGCCTTGTATGCCCTTCTTGCTCTTAGTATGTGAGTAATTTTAATAAAGTTAGACATATAGAAATACCTATTAAGAATTTATAATATATATAAGCAAGTATTGATTTATCTTCTTTATAAAACAATTATATAACAGAAATGTTACTTATATTTGCATATATCATAAGGGCATGTCATGTGTTCATCTGGCTGTAAATAAACATCTTTTCCAATACTGTCTCATGACTCGGTACACTACCATGGGTATCGGCTAAGCCTACCCCAAGCCAGACTCAAGCCATCACAGGCTTCTATCCTAAGGGCATGACATGTCCATATAATCTGGTTGCGTAAGTAAATAAGTATCATGAACAGTTTTGTAGCTATGTAACTGTGGGCGTCGAAGGCCGGGCAGTTTAGCAAAGCCAGCTGGTCTCGAGCCGGGCCTAAGGCAGCCCCAAGCCGGCTTCTAGCCAGCACTGGCTATCCGTTAAGTCCAAATTCGTTCACGAAAACTCTACACACGAGTGCCTTTTGAGCCTTTGACTATATGAGGTCACATTTACATAGAAAAGGCCTTCCTGTAGATTCAGGCACAGGACTCCCATGGGGCGACTGACGGACGCTTCATCGGCCTGTTAAAGATAGCTATATATCTCGATTTTGGAAGGAAGTGAAAGTCCGGTTGGACGCTTCCTCTTGAGACCGCCTGTGCGACTGACACTCGTCCAGGTTACATAGATGAATTAGAAGTTGGAAGACATCAGAGCCTCTGAATTACACTGTCTTTTGTTAAGTTAATAAGTACTTAGGGGCCTGAAACACTTAACCAGGAGGGTCTAGAGCATCTTGAGTTGAGTAATTGCCACTTTAATAAGTGTCTTGGGTTACTTATGAGCCTCAAAAGCATCTAGACACTTACCAGGAGGCTTTTGCTGATAGAACCAGTGCAGATTAGCACTTAAACACTTTTTACCTATAGATCCAGTGAGGATTAGCATTTAAGTACTTTATTAAGTGCTTTTGGTTACTTATGAGTTCCTGTGACTACACTTAAACACTTTATTAAGTGTAGGAGAGGAACAGAAAATACCCTTTACCTTATCAAGACTTTACTCCATGTCTCAATTGAACACAAGGGTCAAGGCTCGTATAAGCCCTTCTTACTCGCAATAGATACCCACTTCAAAGAAAGTTAGATTCATATGGAAATATTACTTAGAGTACTTATGATCTATAAGTAATCCTTAAGATATTTACCTATGAAATGAGCATCTTACATTTGTAATACTTTACATAAAAACACCTTAAAATGACCACTTTTTTAAAGTTGTAAGTGTCTCCAAGTTCTCAGAGGCACTAAGGTGCAAAAGTAGCTTTATAAGTAATGTATAAGTAGCTTCTACTGCTACTTTTCAAAAGTAGCAGAAAGTAATATGAAAAACTTATTAATGGGTCTCATAAGTATTTTCATATAAATCTTACGCTTTAGTAATTAGGCACTTTTTCAGATAAAGAGAGGATTCTGGGAAATGATCAGCAAGCTCATTTAGACACAAAAACTGATGTCTGGAAGGTAAAGGGCAATTTTGTGCACCTGCCTATGAATTTCACCCCTATTTCACCTTAAACACCCCTATTTAAACTTTATATCACCTTAAACACCCCTATTTCAACCTTATTTCACCTTAAACACCCCTATTTCAACCTTATATCACCTTAAACATCCCTATTTCAGCCTTATATCACCTTGAACATCCCTATTTCAACTTTATATCGCCTTAAACATCCCAATTACACATAATTTTGCCTTAAACATTCCAGTTTCATCAGTATTTTACATTAAACATCCAAATTTCACCTCAAACATCGCAATTTCAACTTATGCAAATTTAAAACACCCCTAATTCACCTGTATTTCAGCTTTAAACATCCCTATTTCACCTTAAGAATCCCTATTTCATCTTAAAGATCCCTATTTCACCTTAAACATCCCTATTTCACCTGCATTTCACCTTCAAACATACATATTTCACCTTAAACATTCCATTTCCATCTTAAACATCACAATTACAACAAATAGTAATGATATAATAGTAGATAAATAAAGCATAATCATTGACCAAGAGACTATGTTCCTATATGTTCCTACCAAGGCCCCTTATAGGGGCAAGGTTCCCTGTCCCTTCTCAGTTCCCATCAAATGCTACTTAGAAGTATCTGTAAGTAGCAGGCTGCTTTCACTCAGCCTCTGGCAACTTGCAAAGAACACTTTCAACGTAAAGCGTTGCAAATATAAGTGACATTTCTGTAACCAATTTATTGTGTAAGTAATGTAAAGTGAGATTTATAAATACACTAATTAATTTTCGTGAGAAATTTACATACAAATCTGACACCTTTATAAGTGGGCACCTTATAAGTGTGAGCAGGGCATTTGATACTTTGATGTCTGATAATATACCATTAGAGAGTTATTTGTTGAAGGTAAAGAGCAATAATAATGCACTTCCTATAAATATTGAATTTAGTCTTATTAGTAGTTGAAAGGCAAAAAGTTTCTAGCCAGAGAAATGGATCGGGTTGCGTGTGACGTCATCGGTAGGCTGATACGATGACATTAAATTTATTTTTTATAAATATTCTTTATATGTTTTAGGTTTTTTGTAGTTTATTTAACAAGTTTAGGGTTTATATTAGTTTTAATTTGGTCCTTCAATCTCCGGTTTATCGTATCGATGATAGAATTGTGGCTTATCAATTGGTAGGCAATGATGCCTTTACCTTATTTGTAATTTTGAGCTGTTTTCATATATTTCTCAGGTTTATTTCTGTTTATTAAACCATTTCTTTCATCTCTGAGGTGTTTTTGTGGTTTAATACTTTTTAGTTTGGTGTATTCCGGTTTAGCTTTTTTATATTGGCTATAAGACAGCAACTTATGGTTAAATAGAAAAAACGAATAGAATTATTTGATGTTGGAGATAGACTCTCTCTCTCTCTCTCTCTCTCTCTCTCTCTCTCTCTCTCTCTCTCTCTCTCTCTCTTTATAGAGAGATAGATATATAAATAGATATAGATGGACAGATAAAGAAAGATTTTTAACACCGAACTCAGCTGTGACATCACCAAAAATACAAGATTAAATACACTTTAAATACAGTCTACAGTATTACTAATAATTTAAATACAATAAATACATTCTAATAACCAAAATACATCCAAAGGATTCGAAATAAATCCATAAAATCCGTTAAATACATAGAAATACATCGTCGAGGAAGTTCTTGAAAGAACAAACTTTACCCTCTTCTCCACCATGACGTGTGGCGAGATCGGGAAGTAAAGTTTTGGTCGAGAAGAGTGTTCTGATTGGTTGCCATCTCCTCTCCCCTATCAAGGAGCATTCTGATTGGTCAGCGTCGCCCTTCCCTTATCGAGGAGTGTTCTGATTGGTCAGTGTCATCCCTTCCCTTATCAAGGAGTGTTCTGATTGGTCAGAGTCATCCCTTCCCTTATCAAGGAGCATTCTGATTGGTCTGCTTTATCCCTTCCCTGTATTAAGGAGCGATCTGATTGGTTGGCGTCATCCTTTCCCTTATCAAGGAGCATTCTGATTGGTCAGTACCATCCCTTCCCCTATCAAGAAGTGTTCTGATTGGTCGGTGTCATCCCTTCCCTTATCAAGGAACATTCTAATTGGTCAGCATCATCCCTTCCCTTATCACGGAGTGTTCTGATTGGCTGGCATCATCCCTTCCCTTATCAAGGAGCGTTCTGATTGGTCGGTGTCATCCCTTCCCTCATCAAGGAGTGTTCTGATTGGTCGGTGTTATCCCTTTCCTTATCAAGGAACGTGCTGATTGGTTGGTGTCATCCCTTCCCTTATCAAGGAGCGTTCTGATTTGTCAATGAGGAATAAAGCAAAATATGTAAGAAATATCTTTGGTAGATTTTTTTTAATCTTGATTGTTTTTAAATCCCATTTTGTGCTTCCTAGCATAGTTGTGAAATGAGAGAGAGAGAGAGAGAGAGAGAGAGAGAGAGAGAGAGAGAGAGAGAGGAGAGAGAGAGAGAATTAGTACATTTAGAGTTCTCCCAAATTGGACGACTTGACCAATAAAGTGGGTTGTAGGTCATGCAACCTCACCTGTTCAAGATGGATACTTATAACTTATAACGCTTTAGAAAAGTAGCAGTGAAAGTACAATCAAGTGTCTAGCAACTTATAAGTGATGTTTTTAAGTATAAGTATTATCCCTGTAACTAATTGCTCAAGTGTGAAGTCACAAGAATTACTTATATTTTGTTAAGTCATTCATCTTAAACATTCCTATCTCACCTTAACACCCCTATTTAACTTCTTCACTTATGGCATTACTTCAATTGTAAGTGTATTTGGTAAAAAGTATAAGTGAAAGCTACTTTCTCCTTGCCCTCAAGTATCTGGCAACTTATAAGGAGCACTTACAAGGAACTTATATGGAAATAAGTTGCAATGTAAACCCACTTTAGCTGCTTAATCACACAATTTTGCAAATATAAGTAACATTTCTGTCGTTTATTTCTTTGATAAGTAACGTAAAGTGAGAATTGTTAATACACTTATTGATTTTTATAAGTATTCATGTATAATTCTGACACTTTTATATGTAGGTACTTTCAAAGTGAAAGACAGGCTTATGGGAAGATGTTCTGTTAGCTCAGTTAATCAAAGAACTTATGTTTGGAAGGTGAACGGCTTTCATGACCCTTCCCTTAAACAACCCCATTTCATCATTCTTTCATCTTGAACATCCCTATTTCACTACAAGCATCCTTAAATTTCCTTATTTCACTTTGAACATCCCAATTTCATATTAATTTTACTTCATTTTCAGTAGATGAAACCTATTCATATGGGGGCATTGGCCTGAAATTCAAGCTTCCAAAGAATATGTTAGTTTCAACCTCCAACCACGGACACCACTTGCAGCAGTAACTGACCATGATACAGAGCCAGTGATATTTTCATCGGCCAAGGAAGACTATAACTATGGCACAGTCCAAGGTTGGAGAACAAGGTTTGTATTCAGAGAAGCCTTCTCCTAAAAGAGTTGCCTGCCAAGGCTAAAGAGTCTCTTCTACCCTAACTCACGTAGGCAGGAACATCACACCCTCAAGTGAATGTTGCTAAGAAAAGCCACATCAACCCACAACCATATATCCCAATTTCATTTTGAACATTATTTCACTGTAAACATCCCAGTTTCTTTGTATTTCACCTTAAACATCCCAAATTCACCTTAAACACCCTTATTTCTCCTTAAACATCCTTATTTCACATAAGAATCCCAGTTCACTTTATTCCATATTAAACATCCTAATTCCACCTGAAACATCCCAATTTCACCTGAAAGTTCACTTTGAAACATCCAAATTTTACCTTGAACATCCATATTGACCTGTATTTCACCTTGGATATCCCAATTTCACTGTAAACATCCCAAATTCTTGTGCATTTCACCTTAAACATCAGCAACATTGGATGACTTGACCAATACTTGTCAAAGTTTATAAGAGTCCCTACCAAGTCCCCCTATTGGGGGCAACAGCTTGTTCCCTAACAAGGGAAGACCTGAATTGCCCCTGTCCCCGCCCAGTTCTCATCAAATGCTATTTACGAGCAACTATAAGTAGCAGGATGCTTTCACTTGGTCTCTGGCAACTTGCAAGAAACACTTTCAACATAAAGTGTTTTAATCTTGCAATGTTGCAAATATAAATGATGCTTCTGCCATATCCTTATTTTATAAGTAACATAAAGTGAGAATTATTAACACGTTGATTTTTATAAGTAATTTACATATAAATCTAACACTTTCATAAGTTGGCACTTTATAAGTGCAAGAAGAGCATATAGATCATGACCTCTTCACACAAGAACAATTCGCAATAAGTGTCTTAATTTCGCATTTTCACTTTTCACCTTAAACATCCCAATTTCACATTGAACATCACCATTTCAACCTAAGCATCTCAATTACGCCTTATTTCACCTTAAAAATCACAATTTCACTTTAAACATCCCAATTTCTCCTGTATTTTACATTAAACACCAGTTTCACCTTAAATATCCCAATATAACCTGTAATGCAAGCTAAACATCCTAATTTCACTTTAAACACCTAAATTTCATCTTAAACATCGCAATTTCACCTTAAACATCCCTATTTCACCTTATGCATCCCTATTTCACCTTAAACATTCCAATTTACCATAAACATCCAAATTTCACCTTATAAAAACTAACCAACTAATTTCACCTGTATTTCATCTTAAACATCCTAATTTTACCTGTATTTTAGCTTAAATATCGTCCTAATTCCATATATATTTTAGCTTAAACATCATAATTTCACCCGTGTTTCAGCTTAAACATCCTAATTCTTTATATCTTTCAGCTTAACCATCCTAATTTTATCTGTGTTTGAGCTTAAGTAAACACCCTTATTTCAACTTGACATTATAATTTCACCTTAAATGTTACAATTTTACCTTAAACATCCTGATTATTTCAACTTCAACTTCTCAATTTCATTTGTATTTCACGTTAAACAGCCCAATTTTGCTGTAAACATCCCAGTTTCTTTTGCACTTCACCTTAAACATCCAAAGTTCACTGTAAAAATTCTAATTTTGACTATATTTCACCTTAAAACATTCCAGTTACCCTGTATTTCATCTTAATCATCCCAGTTTCACCCAACTTTGATTAATTTTACCCTAAACATCCCAACTATTTCATTCTAAACATCGCTATTACACCTAAAAAATCCCCATTTCACCTCAAACATCCCCATTTCAACATTGGATGACGACCAGCACTGGTATGAGTTTGGACGACTTTAAAAGTGGTCAGTTTAAAGTTCTTAAGTGTAAAGTGTTGCGAAATACAGATGAAATTGGGATTTTTAAGGTAAATTGGGATGTTTAAGATAAAACTGGGATGTTTAAGATGAAAAACAGATTAAATCAGGATGTTTGAGGCAAAACAGGGATTTTTAAGGTGAAATACAGGTGAAACTGTGATGTTTAGGGTGAAATAGGGATATTTGGGGGCAAAATAGGGATGTTTAAGAAGAAATGGGGATGTAAAGACAAAAAGTGACACATATGATAATACTTATTGAATTACTTAACAAAATATAAGTAATTCTTGTGAATTCACACTCGAGCAATAAGTTACAGGGATAATACTTATACTTAAAAACATCACTTATAAGTTGCTAGACACTTGATTGTACTTTCACTGCTACTTTTCTAAAGTGTTATAAGTTATTATAAGTATCCATCTTGAATGGGTGAGGTTGCGTGACCTACAACCCACTTTATTGGTCAAGTCGTCCAACTTGGGAGAACTCTAAGTGTACTAATTCTCTCTCTCTCTCTCTCTCTCTCTCTCTCTCTCTCTCTCTCTCTCTCTCTCTCTCTCATTTCATAACTACGCTAGGAAGCGCAAAATGGGATTAAAAACAATCAAGATTAGAAAAAATCTACTCAAGACGTTTCCTCATCTGCCAATCAGAATGCTCCTTGATAAGGGAAGGGATAACACCGACCAGTCAGAATGCTCCTTGATATTATATATATATATATATATATATATATATATATATATATATATATATATATATATATATATATATATATATATATATATATATATATTAGTTCCTCGTTATAGTCGGTAGAGTTGTGGGCTGGCACTCGCTAGACCCGAAGTTCGAGTCTCCGGCCGGCTAATGAAGAATTAGAGAAATTTATTTCTGGTGATAGAAATTCATCTCTCGCTATAATGTGGTTCGGATTCCACAATAAGCTGTAGGTCCCGTTGCTAAGCAACCAGTTGGTTCTTAGCCACGTAAAATAAGTCTAATCCTTCGGGCCAGCCGTAGGAGAGCTGTTAATCAGCTCAGCGGTCTGGTAAAACTAAGGTATACTTTATGTTCTGGAACTCTTTGGAAGAATGCAAGAGGGGTTTTTGAATTTTTACTGCCAGAGGAGCCAAAGTGAAGGGAAAATTAAGAACTTACCTTATTTTACCAATTTGATCAAAGAATGGAAGGTCGCCATGGGAAATGAATAGAGGGTTACGTTACAATGAATTTATTTACACAAGAAGAAATCAAATGAAATTGGAACTGAGAATCCAGGCGGCAATCAAAATGAAAGAAAATGAAAATTACAATGACGTGAATGATATGTCTCAAATTGGCAAGCGTGATAAGGCTTGAATTAAATTCCGTAATTGGTTTTGGGTGCAACTGGGGGAAATGCTATCCAGACTTTCTTTGTTCCAGAGATGGCAGTATTCTTAATGATTTGATTCACACGGCGGTGGATTGACTTGAGCAGAGCGTGGATGACTCCTGGAAGAAACGCCAGGATTAGCGATCTAGCACAAATAATTTCTCTCACATGAAATTATGCACTATGGAGGAATTGATCACTTGAGTTTCGTAACCTAGTTAGCCCTTAATTAACAGTGTGGAGGGAATAATCTGATACTGATCCCTGAATTGAATTAGATTAGTCTCAAAGCAAGTCATGGGGGCGATTCATGGGCTGTTTGCAAGCAAAGGGAAGGCAAGAAGTGGAATGGAAATGACAAAAATCTTGGTGAACTAAAGAAAAGACTTTCACTAGAATGAGCAGAGGGGAACTGGCAAAAGACTGCTGCTCAGACATACCTTCTCATGCGTTATATGAGCTCCTAAATAAGCCTTCGGGTTTGTAGAGTGAGCGGTATCTGTCACCAGCCCAAGATGAGAGGGGGGCCCGGGTGACTGCTTATCACAGAAGCCAGTTCGTCTCTCCCTGAGTGGCTGGCGCTTGCTTGGGTGCTGGGCATGTGTTCGTGTGTGCGTGAGCCAGGCGAATCTGGAAGCAAGTCGGAAGCCAGTAACGAGGTCAAGGGAAAGGAGGCCTTATAGCCTAAGGTCCTAAAGATGAAGTTAGCAGCCTTCCCTTTGAGAGGCCTATGTCTCTAATAACTATAACCTCCCTAAAACCTATGCCAATAACACTACCTCAAGTGGGGGGAAAATTTAGGAGTGTTCTTTAGCAGGAGGGGGTCAAAAGAGACTATATAATATATATATATATATATATATATATATATATATATATATATATATATATATATATAGAAACACAATTGTTTAAGGGAATGCTGATGCCATTAGGCCCCATTATAAAGTAAGTGCTTGTTGCTACCTTATGATTGAAGGGACTTGCTTCAATCTTTACCACTTACTCTAAAAATAATACTGAATAAGCACAAGTCTTGTTTCAGTCTTCTTGGAGATCTAAGCATTCAGTTTAAAAAAAAAAAAAGTAAGTTTTCAAGAAACAGTGAAAGAACAGTATTTTTGGACTCAAGAAACTACATTAGAAAGAATCAGGAATATCTGGAGCCAGCTTTCCCTACACCATTATCAGCCGTTTTCTGTGTGACGGTACGCCAGAGAGAAGGATATTTTAGTGCGAACATTCATTTTTGAATAAATTTTTTTTCTACACGTGAACAAAATTGTCCACGAACCAATCTAAACATTTGGTCCTAGCAATATCATTTCAAGATATGTTCATTTACACATGTAACAGTCCAAAACAGAGTATAACTTATTTGATCCTTTCCAGAATGATTCATACAGACATCTTTTACAAGTCTTATTAAAATTTTATGGTTCACAGTGCTATACAACCGATGAACAAAATAGTCAATAAACCAGTCAAAAAAATTTTTTTTAGCATTATTGCTTCAAACTAACATTCGATCATTCCCCTTAATATGAACATTAGTAACGAATTCTGTACTGACCTATTTTCCTGTTTGTAAAAATGAGTAATTCATCTGTCCTTACATTTAAGATTATGAAATACACTTAATGTTTTCTATTTTTAATGGCTGTGTTACCAACACTACATGAGGTAATAGTTAATCTGGGTTTCCTCATCCATGTGTCTGGGTGTGTGTGTGTGTGTATGTGATCATATCGTGAATATAAGTAAGTCGTTCAGACAATGATGAATATAATTTTATCTGATAAACACTGTAATGTGCTCATACTGTGAATATAAGTAAGTAGCCTCTAGAATTCTTACGATCTTAGTCCTTATTCATAATGACTACTCAGAAATGGGTATTACCTAATTATTATTATTATTATTATTATTATTATTATTATTATTATTATTATTATTATATTATTATAATTGGGCAGCAGACCCTCTTTTAAACAGGTTCTATTGAATATTATTGCTGCTTCAGCTGCATTTATTTTGTAGAAGACTTTTTCTATTTTCCTTATTGCGGACTTCTCTTCAGTGGAGGTGCGTGCTAACAGCTCGCCTATATTTGTCATTTCATGGGGGAAAAGTCAAAATCTGGATTCTGCTTCTTTATATATTCTATACAGTTGGTTCTATACAGTTAGTTCTATACAATTGTTGCAGCGACGTTTCGACAGACTCTTCTGTCATTCTCCAGCGGGAGCTAGTAGAAGGACCTATGCAATCTGCCAGTCCTCTACTAGCTCCCGCTGGAGAATGACAGAAGAGTCTGTCGAAACATCGCGGCAACAATTGTATAGAACTAAGTGTATAGAATATATAAAGAAGCAGAATCCAGATTTTGACTTTTCCCCCATGAAATGACAAATATAGGCGAGCTGTTAGCACGCACCTCCACTGAAGAGAAGTCCGCAATAAGGAAAATAGAAAAAGTCTTCTACAAAATAAATGCAGCTGAAGCAGCAATAATATTCAATAGAACCTATTATTATTATTATTATTATTATTATTATTATTATTATTATTATTATTATTATTATTATTATTATTATTACTATTATTATTATTGCAATGCATGCCTTAACTTAAGTGCAAGACACCTTATGTAATGCCGCATGCGAGATACTTGTGTAACGAGCATGGGAAAACTCAGTCCAGCGGATGCGTTCCATTCAAAGCTATTGCAAGGTGTTGCATAATGTTAAAGAGTGTAAGTAATACCAGTTATCATTTTGTTTCATATTTAATCCGATCACGTGGAGATTTCTCTAACTCCTATAAGGCAAGTAGGTGCCTTAGGTTAATGAGTCTCCCAATAATGCAGATATAATGTAAATTATAGCGTGTGTGATTGTTCCCATGGGGAGAGTTGATGTGGAAATGTATATCTTAATTGCCTAGTATTAAAGGATAGCTGGTTCAAAATAGCATCTTAGTTGTATAGTTATGAGGACATAGTAATTCGAAAGGCTTAATTGAAGGCCCTGATTAAAGACTATTATGATTTTGCCTTTATTACAGCAAATCAACACTAAATGACAGTGCAGTTCTTCACAACAATAAATGACAGTGCAATTACTCACAAAAAACAAAAAGGATACGTTAATTCAAATCAGCACGTATTGGTAAGTAATGAAACAACTTATCTGATGGTCCCAAGAGAAAAGAGGAAGAGATGACTATTCCACCAGCTTTAATACCCATAGGGTACGATAGTTGCGACATGGAAATAGCAAATATCAAGTGAGGATTAACTTGTGACTCTACACGATTAAAGGGCAAAGGACGGGGCTTTCTTACAAGTACACGTATGCAAAGTTAGAATTTAGGATCAATAGGTGAGCATGAGTTAATCGTAGTTTGGCAGACAAGTGGCACGTTAAATTGGCACGAACACGCACGATTTTAGTGCCAGCTTTCTTGATCTTGGCACCGACACAAATGATTGTGGTGCCAACCTGAAAGTTTTTTAATTTTGATGCAAGAAAGATATCCAAAGCACGTGAAATAAATCGGGAATTACTTAACATAACCACACTACTTATTTGGCTGGAATGGGGTCATTAGACGGTATTTATAGTGTCCTGGGGGTCCCATGTTGTGAGGGCTGAATTTCATCGGCTGGTTCAAGTAAGTTCCTGAGCCAACCGTCTCCCAGAGATCTATGCTTGCAGTAGGTGGGGCACCACCTGATTGGTTCACTCGTTCAGCTCTGGGGTGCTGGCGGGTGGCACCCTACATGCCACCGTTGGGAGGAGAGAAGTCTCCTGCATGGTGTTGAGACTAGGTCTCTCCTTTCTGATGTGTAGGACCTACGGGAGGTGGAGGCGGCAGTAGTCTACCACCTTATCGATAATTCCGATATTAGGGATGATGTCCTTTCGGGTTATTCTGATATTGTGAATATTCTTAGCATGATTATGGATGGCACCTTCCTGAGCGTGGCAGGAGATCCTCTTGGAAAATCTCATGTTGGTCATCCCAATGTAGGTACCGGGGCATTCCCTGACAGGGCATTTGTATTGATAGGCCATGCTGGTTTTCTTCAGAGGGTCCTGCAGCGCAGGGGGCTTTTGTAACAAATTACTAATTTCACCTTTTTGCAGGGTCCATAGAGGAGAGATTTCCTTCTATGATATTGCGAAGGGCTCTCTCATCCTCTTTGTATTTCCTGTGAAACACTCCCTTATAAAATGGAGTGACATCTTCAAGGGCGGCTGGGCGAGGCTCCTGCTGATTCCATTTATCAATGCTTCTTCGTATACATTTTGTGATGTCCCGGTTGGAATACCCATTTTTAGTTAAAACCTGGGCAGCACGCTCTAATTCGGTGTGTGTGTCCTTCCAAGGCACTGATTGCAGTGCGTTTGTATCTCTCTGGACACTCACTATCACCATTCAGGTTCGTGGGTTTTGTATAAGCTTGCGTTATGAAGTGCTCCTCTTGTTGCCCAATGAGGACATCAAGGAAGGGGAGGCGATGATCATGGCAATGTTTGATGGTAAAGTTGAGGCTATTGTGGTCGTGGAAGGTTTGTCGCAGGTGTTCTATTTCTTCCACCATGCTGGCGCTTATGAAGATGTCATCTTTCTCGATGGTGGCGAATACCTGATGTTCCACAGCATCCATGTAGAAGTTTGCGAAAAGTACTCCAAGGGGAGAACCCATTGCTGCACCATCTTTTTGTGTGTACATATGGCCTCTGTGGGTGGACAAAGGGGCCTTTTTTGTACAAATCTCAAGGTGTGTTCAGAGGGCATGCTTGGGGATGTTTAATGGGGGCGTGGAGTCATCTCTATACACATGGTCCAGAATGATCTCAATTGTTTCATCCACGGGGACATTTGTGAAGAGGGACTCCACGTCCATCGATGCAATAACTCCTCCTGGGGACGTCACTTTCAGGGCTTCTGTAAGCTCGGCAGAGGACTTCAGACTGTTGTCGTCTGGAACTTAAGGATTCCAAATGCCATTCAATTTCTTCGTGAGCGGGTGCGTAGGGGCAGGAATCTGGCTAATAATGGGGAGTAACGGGCTCCCTGGTTTATGGGTTTTAACATTCCTGTATATGTAGCCAAGGCTGTAGTCCCCTACGATTGACGGCAGGTGAAGGGCATTGGAAGCTGCATTGACAGTCTTGATGATCCTGTTAGTCTCTCGCTTAATGTCGTCTACTGGGTTCTTAGTTGATCCTCTGAAATTTGCTGCTGTCTGCCAGTATCTCATCCAACTTGTGGTGGTATTCTTCAGTGCGGATGAGTACACATGCGGCAGTTTTATCGGCCCGACGGACGGTGATATCCTCTTTGGCTAGGAGTTCTTTGGCTGCTTCCCTTAGGAGCCTGTCGATCACATCACGTTCTGTGAGGGCCTCGGCTAAGAGGAGGGGCTGGAGGGCGTCCGTAGTATGTATGGTGCCTTGATCTTCATGCTTGTGTATGGTGTCCGGCAGGTACTTGATTTCAAGGCGTTTCTCCATGGGCCTCGGTCTGGTAGAGAAATGACAATTAAGCCCCATACTTAGAATTCTATCTTGTTTGGCAGTAGGTACATAGTCGGTCAGATTAATGTATTCTTCTTTCTTCTGTGGGACTGTAGTTTTCCTCCATTAAGGACGACTAGTTTCTTTTGTTATCAAAATCAGTTAAGTGATGCATAAGCTATACGTTAAGAAACTCAACTTAAGGGCATACCATACCCTCTGACACACACACACACAAAAAGTATTTAATATTTCAACTTAATGCTTTCAGGGTACAATTATAATACCAATACCAACTTTTCGAGTATAAGAACACGACGTGTCGTGACATCACGGAAATAGCATTTTTCTTAAAGAAATTCCTTCTGGTGCTATTGTAAAGTCATCTGTAAAGTCATTTGTAAAGTCTTTGCTGAGCAAGTTTTCTGTGGTGACATCCCATTTTCTTTGCCTCTACAATTAGTCACGCCTAACATGCCAGGTTACGGAAATTCAATCATTTAAACTATGTATATATTTGTTTACCTGTTATCAGTTGTGCATCGTATATTTCTTCTTTCACAGGCATCAAGATTGTATCCAATTTCACTTCTGTCTATTTTCACATTGTAAAGTGTACTCGTTCACTGTATTTATTGTTATTTGTTATCGACCTCAGGTCACTGAGGCTCCCATTGTATTCCGCAGCGAGACGCCAGTCTGCCGCTATATAAACCGCCTGGATCATGAATAAATTAGCAGTTCTCTTTTACCTGCTCATTTTTTGCACCTCTTAAACTATAATTATTCATGTTATAAAAAAAACGAAATTACACGAGAAAGGTGCATCCAATATGCACTCACATGAGCAGTTTCAAGAATCTCTTGTCATTTTTAGAATTTTGGCAAATATTTTAATCTAAAAAAGTAGTGTTTTGGGCTATAGCGGTTTCAAGTTTTCAGTAACACTTCGGAACAAGGCTTGAAATTCTCACTACAACACAGCTGTGTTCAAGAATGCCGTGTCGCCTGTGTGTGAGGATAACACAGCATTCTTAAACGTATATTGATTCTATAGACAAAAAACATCCATGTCATTCTAATGCTTCCTACAGATTATTGCTGCCAACTCCGCTTAATAACATGTTCAAATCCACCGTCATCGGCATCCTCTCTCTCTCTTTTTCTCTCTCCCTAATTTTGAAGGTATATCGGCTCTTCAGAGGGTATGGTATGCCCTTAACAAATCTCTGACAATCTCGCTTAGAGATGGGAGATGGCCAAATTGGTGCTGCATTCAAAATCTGGACAACACAGGCTTCAATCCTGTAAGTTCTACTTCAAGTAGGCCTATTTAGGATATGATTCCTTATTGTGTATTGAGCTCTGATGCTCATATGTTTGTTATGATTCTGTTGTATACGCTTTTGTAATTTGTACATTCTTCTATGCCTTCTTGTAAATGTAGCTGAGCAAATAAAAGACAAGCAAGAAGATATAATTTTATTATCGCCCTTCATCCTCATGTAAGAGACCGCATCACGGTCTTTCGAGCGCACGTGTGTGTGCGCCATCCATCGGAGGAAACAAGACAAAAACAAGAGCATCCCGTTTCCTCTCTCTCAAGGAACGCAACTTCTACCATACAATATTTCTCTCTGTTTCTCCCTAAACATTGTTGTCTCGATTTGTGTACAATCGCCACTACTTGCATTGCCATGCAAGCATTCCAATCATGTACTCATAATGTTCCGCCGAATCTTCTGTATCAAACTGTATGTATGTTTCTGTTTGTAAAGACACCAAACGTCTCGCCATTTCACATATACTATGCTACTGCATTGTATTCATTAATCTGTCTCGAATCTCATGCAATTGGCCATATGTGGAATTTCATGGTCTTTCCATTGATATATGTTTTATCATTATACGTTTATTATGTCTCTCACAATCGCCATCTGTTTGTCTGCGGACAAACACAGATGTCCGAAACATTACCTCTGTTTTGCCCTGTCTGTGTGTAGATGCTACTGTGCGGCTCACACCAGCCAATAACAACTTCGAAGATTCTGTACGTTCATTCAGTAAGGAACCACCAATAAACCAGACGACACCCCGCCAGTATGTCACTCTACGCTATCCTTACACTGGTGACCCCGGAGTGACCCGAAGGAGCCGATGGCAGACGTCTGACCCAAGATGATGACCCACATGCCAATAAACCCTTCGCTGCCTACCTGCTTCCAGCCATTCCCGAGTTCTCAGTAGATGTCCAACCTTTCGAGATGACTCACCCCACCACATGAATCCTGCATGCCTCCTCCAGGCAGCCTGCCGCTGCCCCCGAACTCGTACCGGACAACCTGACCAACGCTGGAGTGATGTATCCTTCAACCCGCTACCGTCCTCCTTGAGTTCCTACAGGCAGCCTCCTACCCGCCCAAAGCCCAAGCCGTTCGCGCCCACTCCGATTGTCGGCAAGACAATTTCCGCATCGACACCTTGCTTGGGGGGGAGTATTGTAAGTGCACATCACGGTCTTTCGAGCGCACGTGTGTGTGCGTCATCCATCAGAAGAAACAAGACAAAAACAAGAGCATCCCATTTTCTCTCTCTCAAGGAACGCAACTTCTACCATACACTATTTCCCTCTGTTTCTCCCTAACCATTGTTGTCTCGATTTATGTAAAATCACCACTACTTGCATTGCCATGCAAGCATTCCGATCATGTACTCATAATGTTCCACCGAATCTTCTGTGTCAAACTGTATGTATATCTCAGTTTGTGAAGACGCCAAACGTCTCGCCATTTCACGTATACTGTGCTACTGCATTGTATTCATTAATCTGTCTCGAATCTCATGCAATTAGCCATATGTGGAATTTCCTGACCTTTCCATTGATATATGTTTTATCTTTGTACGTTTATTATGTCTTTCACAATCGCCATATTTTTGTCTGCTGACAGACACAGTTGTCCGAAACATTACCTCTGTTTTGCCCTGTCTGTGTGTAGAAACTACTTTGCAGCTCACACCAGCCAATAACAACTTCGAAGATTCTGTACATTCATTCAGTAAGGAACCACCAATAAACCAGACAACACCCAGCCAGCATGTCACTCTACACTATCCTTACACTTGGACCTTTACAACGAAGTATGGGGTCGTTGAACATATATTAAAGTACCATCTTTATCTACCACACAGGTAAGAAGAAACAATTGTAGTTATGGCCTTAAACCCAAAATAGAGGTGTCATAGCAATTATTATTAATATAAGATATGTTGTTGATTGTATGGCACTGCTTATGCAATTGCTCAATGGAGCACGTGTATCAGCCACGCACTACCGATGTGCCTGCCAGGCACCAGCCTTTTGGCATGACACTGACTGCAGGTTGCATTCCGCAGCATTCGCCATGTAGCCTTCATGTCGATTGGTCTCAGTTAATAAACCTTCTTGCAGATGAAGCCCCGTACATCATTACCATCCTACGTGGTGCAGTGATCTGGACTGACCTACAACACAATGAGCAGATTTGCAAGGCCATCACCTGGGGTTACTCCAAGAACAGCAAGGGTGGCCCATCCCGGCCGCAGCACTCTTGAAGGACTTGGAGCAGGCTTCAGAGCAATCGCAGAGGTAATTGGAAGAGCCATACTGTCCAACGTGGGTAACAAACTCCCAGACGGACATGTGTAAACCTATTTCCCCCGAGAAATGCAAGAATGTCATGACAACAGGTGGCTTCAGAGAATGGAGGTCAGTGGAGGATTGGCTGAAGTTCAGCGGTTACCTCGGGGAGAGGCGGTGCTGAACATCAGATTAAACTGTGAAGAAAAGTTAAGAAGCACTAATGATGGCCAGCTTTCCAGAGACCAAAGGGCATCCCTCAACGTACGAGACTCATTCGAGGCTATTTTGAATATTACTACGAGGACTCTGAACAAGGCCATCTTATGGGACAGGTTCTTTAGTAGGAAGCAAGGCACAGATGAAGTAGCAAAGGAATACATCCACCTGCATCAGCAAGATGCAATAGACTTTGGGTGCATTTGTCCTACTTGTGAAGAAGATCTGAGTGAGTATATATTGCTACATAAATTAGTGAGTGGCCTATGCAATGTCAGGTTGAAACAAGACATTTTACAGAACTTTGAAAAATATGATAAGATTTGCAAGCTTATGGCGAAATGTCAATCATTCAAGGAGAAAGAGCATGAGTGTGTGGTAGGCTTTCCCTCATCCCATAGGCGAGAGGAGCAAAATGTTTTCAAAGAGGCGGGAGTAGCCGATGATACAGAGGCAAATGGGCCTATCCTGGTGCCACCGCTTGATGGTGCGGGAGCAGTGAAAACCGCATACAAGAAACAGAAAGATGAAGCGTTCAGGAGAAGTGTAAGGCCCAAGCAAAGGTGTTATTTTTGTGGTCTCGTTCACACTGAAGGCAGACAGAATTACCCATCAAGTAATGTTGAGTGTCATAATTGTGTGAAAATCGGTCCTTTTGCCATCTGCTGCAAAGCTTACGTTGACAGAGAAAATGTTGAATCGTGTGTACGCAGAGGGGTGCTGGATACTACGATAAGGCATGCCAGAATGCCTGACAGCGCTGCAAGTAAACATTTGAGATGGGTGCAACCTGCCCTACCTGAGGTGGCAGAAGGCCGGGAACGGATGCTTTATGTTGGAGCTGCATCATGTACGCAGCCAGTGTTGAAAGTTCATGTATTGTGTCCGTTTTCTTTGTCAATAAATTATACAGAAAACTGTATGTTTATTTTGCTTATTCAGCGATAATAAGGAATACTGCCGTGAAAAAACTGGATAAGTTTTTCCCAACAATCCTTTGCAACGCTCAGGATTTGCAAGCAGAAGTGGGAAGCAGGCGGCCGAGTTTGTGGTTCTCATTTATCTATAAGTATGTGCGAGAAAAATTCTTGTCATTCAGTTTGATTACACAGGCAGTGTCTTCTTCTTCTTCTTCATCTCTCGACCTTATTAATCCCACTGTATAGTAGGTTCGGCCGCTCGAGTCAACTTTCTCCATCTATTTCTATTCCTAGCACCTTCCCCCAAGGTCCCACCTCAGCCATATCCCTCCTCACCACATCCATCCATCTGATCCAGTGACACCCCACACTCCTCCCCCTCCCATCACTGGCATGTTCTTAGCTCTCTTGATTGGTTCCACCTCCTCTCTTCTTATTACGTGGCCATAGTATCTCAGACGAGCTTCCCTGGCCTTTACGTTACATATACCACACATTCTTCTTATATCTTGACTCTCCCTCCTTTCCAGCAGTGATATTCCAGCAATCCATCTCACCATCCTCATCTCGGTTCTTTCCAACAGTCCCTCCTCTCTCCTCTTAAGTGCCCAAGTTTCTGCCCCATATAATAGTGTGGGCCTGATAACTGTCTTATAAATTTTCATTTTGAGCTTTAATGGCATTTTCTTGTCTAAAACAACTCTAGTTACTTTGTGAAGTCCCCGCTCAACGCGTTCTCTGGAGAGAACATCCCGTTTTCTGTGGTGCCTTTTCATCAACCTAAGGTCGATTGGAATATATATTTATCATCATAATTGTAACCTGTATATGTGCTGTCTTTCTAAACAATCAGTTTTTATGTACAAGTAACGAGTTATTTATGTTATGTGTCAGACATTGTTGATCACTATGTTCTCTGTAGGAACCTCTCCTGTTTTTTGTAAGGAATTAGTTTGACCTCAGGTCACCTATAAATCTTTGTACCAGCGGTCTCCGCGAACTAAGCAGGTGTCCGCATCCTGCTTTATAAGCAGCTCGTTTTCATCAATAAACCAGCAGTACTTGTCTTCCTGCTCATTATTTTGCACCTCTCTCACAACTTCCCTCCATTTTCGCAATGCCTCTTTCACTCTCTGTCTCACTGCTTTCTCAGTACCTCCTTCCTTTTGTTATCGATCCATGTAGTTAAGCACAGTGTTCTGTTTGTGCACTGTAACATCTTCCACTTAAATGTTTAATTCTTCATGTCCTTCTCTATTACTAATCATTAGCTCTGTCTTTCCAATGTTCATTTTCAAACCTTTCTTTTCTAGGGCTCCTTTAATATTGCACAGTTGTCCTCACACCTGGTATATAAACTGATAGATCAAGTTGGTGACCATTAATGTGACCAACTTTCACGTTCATAACAGAATTTGTAGAAACCCTTGGCATTCGTATGAATGCTGCTCATAGAAATGGTTCCAAAATTAACTTTCGGCAGCTGTGCCACCACTGTCTGTAGCTATTTTACATAAGTCCTAATCATCTTGTGGCTTGTATGTACAAAGTGATAGCAAATTGAATGGCTAAAGATAAGGGAGCAACTCTGCAGGAATATTTAACAAATTGTACGTTGATAGAACCATGAAGAAGAAGAAGAAGAAGACTCTCAACAGCCGCGAATCGTGTCATCGATAAAATAACACAGTCCTCAGTTCCCATCAAATGCTACTTATAAGTAAGTATCTGTAAGTAGCAGGCTGCTTTCTCTCAGCCTCTGGCAACTTGCAAGGAACACTTTCATTGTAAAGCGATGCAAGTATAAGTGACATTTCTGTTGCCGATTTATTGCATAAGTAATGTAAAGTGAGATTTATAAATACACTTATTAATATTCATGAGAAATTTACATACAAATCTGACATTTGTATAAGTGGGCACTTTATAAATGCAAGACGGGCCTTTGCTTTGTAATTCAATGCATCTGCACGCATCACCGAATCTGTTTCTGACACAATTGTGGAAGTTAAAAGACTAGATATGTTCTTCATATAAAAAAGGTTTTCATATATCAATTAGTAAGCAATAAGGTAGAGGAATGGTGGCATTCTTTATTGTTGTTTTTTTTTCTAAGATTTTTTTAAAAGTTTAACTGTTATATATGAAAAAGTAGAGATGGGCGAACCAATTATTTTCACGAAACCGAGTAATTCGGTTTGATTACTCTTGAGAACCGAGTACAAAAAGGAATTGAACTACTATGTCGCTGCTAGAACAGTATGACAATAATAGAAGCATATTATATGCTAGGTTTGAAGTTTACAACGTCATGTAAAGTCCCCGCTCAATGCGTTCTCTGTAATTAATGAACATCCCGTTTTCTGCGGTGCCTTCACGTGCGACCTGGGGTCGGCCGAGCACATATATTATCAATATTGTGAATTGTATATTTTATTATCTGTTCAAGTGACCATGCATTATGGATATGTAACAGAGTATTTTTTGTAACAGACCAGACATTGTTAATCATTATGTTTTCTGTATGTACCTGTCCTGTTTTTGCAGAGAAATAGTTTGACCTCAGGTCACCTGTAAATCTTCGTACCCGCGGTCTCTGCGTTATACACAGACGTCCGCATGCCGCTTTATAAGCGGATCGCTTCGTCAATAAACTAGCAGCACTTGTCTTCCTGCTCATTATTTCACACCTCTCTCACAGTGGTGACCCCGGAGTGGTTCCCGGAAGCCATTAACGGACCCAAGCGCCGACTAAGTCTTGGCCCGATGAACCAACCCACGCCCCTAACGGACTAACTACGGTGCTCTAACAAAGCGTTCGGGCGTTACCGACCCTCGTTGGCAGGTCACCGGCATCATTAGCAGACCCGCACAGCACGCTCCCAAGCGTGTATTGATGCGAGTGTTCCCTCACACTCCAAGTGAGAGTGCAGAATGAGCATGGACGCAGACATTCCCAACCACATACAGATTACCGCGAACTTCTTGGAGGCAGACACCTCCCTTGTGCAACCCCCTCCTGCTCGCTCCTCCACGCCGGTACCTGCACCCTGCACGATGACCCCCCTGATGGACCAACCAAGGGCGGCCCTCAGCATAAGGCTGCCGCCATTCACCCGTTGTTAGGAACAATCATTTGCCGATTGTTCCCTTGGTGGGTTGTTGCCTCCTTTGTTTGTGTTTTTTCCCATGCTGGTGAGTTGACGTCTGTCATGGAGTCCTTGACAGCGTCAGTCAAGTTCGTAGCAGCATCGAGTCAGGTTCATAGCAGCAACGAATCGGGTCCAAGGTAGCAGCGAATCAGTTGGGGTAGCAGCAGCAGGTATCTGCACCTGTGAGTCAGGTGCTGGCAGCAAAGCAGCGGAGAGTATTTGAGGACGAGATGGTTGCCGTGTTGGCTCTGTCATGGTCGTCATTATTGGAGGAGGACATCAGTGCTGCTTTTAAGGACGAGACGGTTGTCGTTTCGACTCTGTCGTGGTCGTCTGATGTTGGAGAAGGACGTCAGTACTGTTTCTTTATGCTGCTTGTTTTCGTATTTGCTGTGATCGTTATTTTTACAGTTTTTTTCATTATTGGTATGTTTTGTGCTGCTTATTTTTTTTTTATTTATGCTGCCTGTTTATTAATGTATTTAATTTTGCTATTAACTTGTTATAACTGAATGTAATTATTGTGCTGGTCATTTTTGTTGTTTATTGTGCTGCTAATGTTTTTTTTTGACTCGTGATTTGTAATGTTGTACTGACCAGTTTATTTTTGCTAACTCATTTTTGTATGAATTTTATAATTTGAACCTTGACTCAAGTCGAAAAATCTGAAGCATTAACACCATGATTATCTGTAGTAGTAGCTGAGCTCAGCCATTCAGTTGGATGAGCATTGTAATTGTAAGCGAAAATGAAATGTATATTATGTATATAATATTTTGTAAATAAATTAATTTTAAGGTCACTTTCTGGTATTGTTCTGCTCCTTCCTCCTTTGTTTGTCACCTCTCGTCAGTCTTTACAGCCCAATTGCTTGTTTATTTTAAGAACCTGTTGATCTCGAGAGGCGAGATCATAATTCTCATCAAAATGCAGCGTCCTGGTTCTACAGGGTCGAGGGGGAATTCAGGGTAGCAGGCCTAACCAACAAGGTGTTGAAAGCGGACATCACCTTCAATGCCCTCCCGGAGGAGATATACAAGAAGATCGCCCCATGGTTGATGACGAGGTCGAGCCCCGCCACCTTCCGGGAGTTAAAAGCTAATCGTTGAGACCTGTTCCCTGCTGGTCTCTGAGAGAGCCACCCGTGCCCTAGACCTCTCCCTCAACCCCCAGCAGGACACAAACCTCTTGGAAACGTGGCATGCCCTCCAGGACCTCCTCCTCCTCCTTCCTGAGACTGACAGCAGCGGCAGGCGCAAAGAGATCAGCCTGTCGAGGGAGATCTTCCTGCAGCAGCTACTCCCAGAGGTCTGTGGGCAGATCACAGAAGCATACACCCAGCCGGTCGAGGACCTGATCAGGGTGGCGCACCAGCTGACGGACTCCACAAGGGCGGTGAAGCGGGCGTCCACGCCAGCATACCCCATCAACTGTCTCCAGCCGGATGACCCTACCACCCAGGGCATCAACATCGTCGACAAGAGGAGGCCTCCCCACCAGCAGAAGAGGGAGATGCTGGGGCTTTGCTATTACCACCAGAGGTTCGGGAAAGCTGCCCGGAATTGCGAAGCCCCCTGCCTTTTCTCCCCTCCAAAAAATGGGGGAGGCGGCAGCCACACTCACAGGCCTCCATGGCAGCAGCATCCAAAACACCCAGGGGCCCCGCACCAGTAGGCTTCTACATCTGCGACACTATCTCCAGCAGGATGATGTTGATCGACACCGGGGCCATGCGGTCAGTGTTCCCGCCTTCCAGAGAGGACCGCAGATGTCCGCCAGACCCGGCTGCCTCCCTGACGGCCGCCAACGGGTCTCCCATCATCTCCTATGGCACCAGGCTCCTGTCGTTCTCCATCCTTGGCCAGAGGTACGGGTGGAATTCCATCGTTGCAGACGTTAGGACCCTGCTCCTGGGTGCGGACTTCCTCGCCCACTTCGGACTGGCAGTTGACGTCAGCCGCAAGTGCCTGCTGGACACCGAGTCCTGCCAGTCCCTTCCCTTGTCGCTGTGCCCCAGGGAGCCCACAGTCTGTTTCATTGCACCCCACCAGTATGGCTCCCTCCTGAAGGAATTCCCGGAGGTTTTCAAACCCGAGCATTGTCAGGTGCCTGGGTCTCCCACCAAACACGGGATATATCATCACATCAAGACAAAGGGACCCCTGACACATGCGAAGTTCCGGAGGCTTCTCCCACAGCGCCTTCAGGAGGCCAAGAAGGCCTTTTCTGAGATGGAATGGATGGGTATATGCAAGAAGGCTCCCAGCCCATGAGCCTCCCCCCTTCACATGATGCAGAAAGCGGACGGCATCTGGAGACCCCGCAGCGACTACAGGCGGCTCAACCTCGCTACAGAACCCGACCACTACCCTCTACCAAACATGCAGGACCTAACAGCCTCCTTCCACGGGGCCAAAATATTCTCAAAATTAGATCTCTTGAAATCATATTTTCAGGTACCAGTAGCTACAGAAGACATCCCCAAAACCACCATCATCGTGCCCTTCGGGTCCCATGTCTTTGCCTTCTCCACCTTCGGTCTGAGGATTGTGGGTGCCACCTTCCAGAGGCTGATGGACAGCATCCTGGACAACCTGGACTTCTGTGTCTGCTATGTCGATGATATCCTAATTTTTTCAGTTCCACAAGGAACACCTATGGCACCTCCCTAAGGTCCTGCAGCGCCTGCAGGAGTGGCCTCGTTGTCAAGTTCGACAAGTGCACCTTCGGCATCGAGAAGGTGGAATTCCTAGGCCATGAGATACCCCCAGGAGGCATCCGCCCAGTGTCGTTGAAGGTCGAGGCTGTCGTGAGGTTCCCCACCCCTACCTCCATCAGGGCCGTACAAGAATTCTCCGGAATGGTCAACTACTACAGGAGATTCATCCCGAGGATCGCGGACACCATGACCCCCTGACAGAGGTCCTGAAGGGTCGTCCGAAGACCAGCAGAAGGCCTTCTCCCTGACAAAGGCTGCCCTCGCCAAGGCAACAGCTTTGGCTCACCAGGACCCCAGCGCCCCCCTCCAGCTGATGACGGACGCCAGCAACGTCGCCTGCGGGGCCCTCCTGGAACAAGTCATCAACAGAAACCCCTCAGCCCATCGCCTTCTTCAGCAGGAAACTCAGCCCCACCGAGTCCCGCTACAGCACCTTTGACAGGGAACTCTTCATGGTGTTCCAGGCGGTACGCCACTTCAAGTTCCTCCTGGAGGGTACGCCCTTCACAATTTGGACTGACCACCAGCCGCTGGTCCACCCCTTCCTGTTTTGTGTAGAGAAATAGTTTGACCTCAGGTCATCTGTAAATTTTTGTACCCACGGTCTCTGCATCATACACAGACGTCCGCACACCACTATATAAGCGGGTCGCTTCATCAATAAACCAGCAGTACTTGTCTTCCTGCTCATTATTTCGCACCTCTCTCACACTGTTTTCTCTTCCGTGTACAATTTCTTGATCTTTTGTGGTATGATGTCCTCTTATGTTATATCAGTTAAAGTCTGTTGGTGAGTTCAGGATTCCTGCTTTGTTCATGGACAGACGGTGGTGGTGGTGGTATTGTCGAATGTTGTTCTTCAAACCATGTCTTGTGCTGTTGCTGTTGAGCATTACTGTCACAGTCAGCAGTTATTTCCAGAAGCATTATTCAGATGAATAGGACTCCCTCCAAACATTAACTAGTGACAAGACATAAAATCATTGAAGTTCACTAACAGAAATGGACACCAATCTGAGCTATTCAGTTTATATACTAGTACGAGGACAACTATGCAGTATTGAAGATGTTACTTTAAAAATTTGAAATGTAATACAAGAATTGTTAAAATAATAATAAATACCACTAGATCTATTACAAGAAATACTTTATATATTGTAATTTTTTTCCCAGTAGACGATTTTCATAATACTGAAGATTGTCTTTCAGTCAAAGGAATGCAATATTTTCAGTTCGTATCTTCAATAAAAAGAAAAGATTATTTTTTGGAAGACCTCAGCCACCCACATTATTTTACATTTTTCTTGGGTAAAACACATCAAAACAAAAACAAAAATTCTTCTTTTTAAGGAACTTAATCTTGCGGTGTTGCAATTACAATTGACATTTCTCTTACTAATTTATTTTGTAAATAATGTAAAGTGAGCTTTATAAACACACTCTTATTTTTCATGAGCAATTTACATATAAATCTGACAGCTTTATAAGTGGGCACTTTATAAGTGCCAGGCAAGAAGGGCATTCCAATTGATGGCGATTAAAAGATTAAGGGAAATTGTTGAAGGTAAAGGGCAAGACCCTTCCTGGAAGAAAGAAACCATTTATGTAAATCAGTAATGATAACGTTGGAGACGGCTGGATGGCGTGTGTGACGTCATCGTTAGGCGATGCTGATGTTATTTATAGTCTTTTTTTTCAATAGATTTATTTTTGTGTCTATTTGGCTTATTGTATCAAGCGCAGTGTTGCTACCTGCTATACTATTATACCGAAATGGTCTATGCCCTCCAACACCCAGTAAAGTTCTAGTACAAGGTTAGAAACTTGAAGTGTGCCGATAGATCCCTGGTGTTTCCTCACTTACAAAGTGAATTTATGTCATCCAGTAAAGTTCTAGTACAAGGTTAGAAACTTGAAGTGTGCCGATAGATCCCTGGTGTTTCCTCACTTACAAAGTGAATTTATGTCATCCCTACTTGTCTTGCCTCATTCCTCAGCAGCTGTAGAAGTGGGATTGGGTACAGAGGGCATTTTGGTACAATAGTACCACAGGTGGTATTACTGCACTCATTACAATAGTCAAAATAGACATAAAAAAATAAATTATTAAAATAGACTGTAAATAACGTCACCATAACCTAACAAAGACGTCACACACAATCGAGTGAAACCTAAGTGTTTACCTGATAGTTCCCCCTTTGAAGAAGGCCCTCAGCCAACATTCTTTGCATATGCTTCTACCTGAACCCAACCTGGAGTCAGTTATCATCATTTTCAAGGTAGGGTACTGTTGCCTTTCAATGTAAAACATAATATATATATATATATATATATATATATATATATATATATATATATATATATATATATATATATATATATATATGTATGTATATATATATGTGTGTGTGTGTGTGTAACGATCTCGCTACTTCGAGACCAGCAGGTTTGAAATAAAAAAAAAGCAATTGGGCTGTAATGACTGATGAAAGGTGACAAACAAAGGAGGAAGGAGCAGAACAAACCAAAAAGTGACCATAAAATTAATTTATTTACAATATATACAGGTGAGTCAGGTAAGAAGAAGAAGTCAGGTTCAGAAACATAACCAATCAAAAGAAAAATTAAACCTCAAAAGTAAAAGTCAGTAAAATAAAAATGCTCAAAACAACCATTGAACAATGCACAACACTAGAGCAATAAACAATAAGGACCGCAGTCCAACACCAGAAAACTACGACGGAGCCGATACGACAACCGTCTCATCCTCTGAAACAGTACTGACATCCTCCTCCAATGCCGGACGACCACGACAGAGTCGATACGACAACCACCTCGTCCAAAAATACTCTCCGCTGCTCTGCTGCCGAGACTCTGACTCTGCCGCTCTGAACCTGACTAACGCTGTCAAGCACCCCATGGCAGACGTGAACACGCCAGACTCTCCGCTGCTCTGCTGCCGAGACTCTGACTCTGCAGCTCTGAACCTGACTAACGCTGTCAAGCACCCCATGGCAGACGTGAACACGCCAGACTCTCCGCTGCTCTGCTGCCGAGACTCTGACTCTGCAGCTCTGAACCTGACTAACGCTGTCAAGCACCCCCCCATGGCAGACGTGAACACGCCAGACTCTCCGCTGCTCTGCTGCCGAGACTCTGACTCTGCAGCTCTGAACCTGACTAACGCTGTCAAGCACCCCATGGCAGACGTGAACACGCCAGACTCTCCGCTGCTCTGCTGCCGAGACTCTGACTCTGCCGCTCTGGACCTGACTAACGCTGTCAAGCACCCCATGGCAGACGTGAACATGCCAGCAAGAAAAAAAACACAAATAGGGAGGCAACAACCCACCAAGGGAACAATCGGCAAATGATTGTCCTCACGATATAGTAACCCCAATTGTTTAATATGGACATCAGTAGAGATTTAGTAACAAATTCTGTACTGACCTACTTTTCTGTTTTTACAAAATGAGTAATTAATTTACCATTTCATTGAAGAAAATCAGATTCACCTATTTTTAATGGCTGTGTTACCAACACTACATGCGGTAATAGTTAATCTTGGTTTTCTCACCCATGTGTCTGGATGTGTGTGTGTGAGTGATCACATTGTATTGAATATAAGTAAGTAATGCAGAAAATGATGAATATAATTTGATCTGATAAACACTGTAATGTGTTCATACTGTGAAAATAAGTAAGTAGCGTCTAGAATTCTTACAATCTTAGCCTTTGACCACAATGACTGCTCAGAAATTGGTATTTTCTTATTATTATTATTATTATTATTATTATTCAGACGATGAATCCTATTCATATGGAAACAAGTCCAAAAAATGTGACACCACTGACTTGAAATTCAAGCTTACAAAGAATATGGTATTCACTAGAGAGGAGCGACAGGAGGCAACTGGAGTTACAGAAAGAAGAGGTCGCTTATTTCAAAAGAAAACAATAAATTAAAAAAAAATAATTAATAGATAAACCTAAGTAAATTGCTAAAAATTAATGCATCAACAACATTAACGGTAGTCCTTTCCATAAGTACTAAACTGGGTTGAGAATGCTTTCCCTGTATTTAGAAATTGCAAAGGAGAACGATTATTGTTATTCAAGGCTTTTATCAGCTCCTGATCAAGCAACACTAATTATTATTATTATTATTATTATTATTATTATTATTATTATTATTATTATTATTATTATTATTATTATATTCCTAAGATGAACCATGCTCATATAGAACAAGCCCACAAAGGTGTCCACTGACTTAAAATTGAAGTTTTCACAGAATAATGCTCATTAAGAGAATATCTTAATAGTACACCTGACATATCCTGTATATTTTGCTTCTGAAAGGATCTACAATGATCCATTCACAATCAAGAATGGGAATCAAGCAAGGACACAGAGAAGGGCAAGTGTTCTGGATTATTTATCTTAGTATCCCATAAGGCATTACTGTTTTGAAGTCCGTTTTCTTTGTCAATAAGTTATATAGAAATTTGTATGTTTATCTTGTATGATAAATCATAAGAAGAAATGCAGTTATTTCTTTTGCACAATTATAATATTTTTTTTGCACTCAAGGCTTCTCACTCATCAACATTTTCTTTTTTTTTTTTTTAAATACCAACTGAAAATATAGAATTCCTTTGACTGGAAGTCAATCTGTTACGAAAATTGTCTACTTGGGGAAAAACTTACAATATATGAACTGTTTTTTATTTTGGTAATAGATAAAGTGCTATTTATGATTAATGTTAATAATGCCTGTATTATGTGTCGAATTTTTAAGGTAACATTTTTAATATTGCATAGTTGTCCTTGTACCTAGTATATAAACTGTGTAGGTCAGTTTGGCGTCCATTTATGTAGCTACACGTGGCAATTTGCTAGCTTAATTAATTTTGTGGAGTACAGTATTCTTCCCGATACTGCTCCTGGAAGTTACTGCTAGGTGTGATATTCATGAATTGGATGACAAAATCACTCTCAACGACCACCGTTCTTGTGCTATATTATGTAAGTTCTCATTGTGTTGTGCCCAGTGATAGGCCCCACCATAGCAAGGGCGCACGGCTGAGCAGCTCGATAATTGGATGGTTAAAAGATAAGGGGACAAATGTGAAGTCATGTCATTGGTAAGATAATGGTCACCAGATCATGAAGCTTCCCTGTATTATTTATATTCGCTGTTAATCTTTATTTGTGTTACTTATACTTACTGTTCATCTTTACTTTTATCTATATATTTCTTTAAAACTTCTTGCTTACAATTCCCTGGTTTTTACGCAAATAAGAATGAGCAGTGAAGGAAATGATGGAGCAATGTCAATACATGGCTACTGGGTAAATGCAGAGATTTAAGAACAACACAAAATGGGAAATTTGGCCACTGGATTAAAATACCCCGTGTGGAGAGATGTAGGCAACGGGAAACGGATTATATAAGCACAAGGTGGAGAAGTGGCACCTCTCTAAAGGCCCCTATGTTTCGTCTTAATTTAACCACCCAAATCAAACCTACCCATGAATCACTATTGAACAGAAACAAACACAGGAACCAAACTTCTTTATTGAATAAGCAAGCAAATATCCAGCTGAAGTTGAAGCAAGCAACTACAGTTGTTAAATACAAGAAGGTTATTAGAAGTTATTCTAGATTGAAAAAGTGCTGACTTTCGTTATCACAATCACTTTGTGAGTTCTTGGACTAATTATTCCACAAATTAATTTTCTCCATGAACAAAGCAGGAATCCTGACCTCACCAACAGACTTGAATTGATATAACATAAGAAGACATCATAAATATATGTAATGATGGAAATCCTTCTTTTGAATTAATGACAATACCCTTCATAATTGGTGGACTGGAAAAACGAATTGGTTTTCATCTTATCAATAAGTTGAATTAACCACTCGAAATTGAGATTGTGCATGATCGAGTATGCGTGCGAAAGTTCAACCAAGTGCGTAGTTGTGAAAGCTCAACTCGCACTGTTCAAGGCGTGTTTGGCGACTTGAGAGGGGAAAGGAATGTAGCTCCCCTTATTTTCATTTGAAATGCCATATTTCTCCCTTGTAAAAGGTATGCACATATCTTAGTTTATGTTGTACATGTTGCCATAACACTTAATAGTGTTCTTGTGTATCTTTGCCTTAATGTAACAGCAAGTTACCGAGAGTTGTTATGGTAATGTTACATAAGTTGCACCATGATAAGCTTGCATGTGGTTGCAGTGCCACCAACCGTAGGCTAAGATATGCAATATTCTTCCATAATTTTATGAATATATCAATTCTTGAGTTAAATTCCACCTGTTATGCATATAAAGCCAGGCTAACTGTGTAATGTAAGAGTTAAGTTAGGCATGAGTACAGCATACCTAAGCTAAGGACTGCATGCTGTTTGGCACAAGATGGCTGTCCTAAATGAACTTTTCGTATTATAGGGAACCAGTATAGTGCACCTGTACAAGAACCAGTATAAGTACCTATTTAAGAACCAGTTCTAACAGTTATGGAAGGAACATTAAGAATAAGTTTTTTACACCATGTAACCTACTAAGAAGGATTAAACAGCCCACGGGAGTCAGCGTTTCCCTCAACCCTAACTACAAAATGAAGATTCGTCCGTCTATGACGTCAAGTACCAGTTCAAGCTAAGAGTAGTCCGGGGTTTATTAACCTAGGCCGGTGTGTCACACTTGTTTAGTCTGAGTTAATTGTCCTAAAATGAATGGTAGCTTCCAAATGTAAGCCAGGACAACTGACATATCAAGCCACTAGTAGTAATAACAACATTATAATTAAACAAAACAAATATTACATATATACCACAAAAGATAAAGAAATTATACACGGAAGAGAAAACATCAGGGCATAGGGTTAAAATATTAGTCTATACATATGATTCTCAGTTTTGTCTCTTTTATAATCTGTTTGAGTTTAAATTTACCGCCTGGCATCAGCGAAGGGTAAGAGTGTCGTCGTTCACATACCACAGTACTATACAAACAAACCCGTCCCATAGGCATAGGGTGAGACTGCGTAAACTCTGCAGCCAGTTGGACAATAAAACCAATACAACGAAGACGTGTGTTCTTATTTATCCAACTCATGAAGGTAGAAAGAATATAAAAGGAATGTAGAAGAAGTTGAATTATGCAGAATATCACACCAGCACATAACGACTTTAGAAGGTTATGGGACCAAAAGTAAGCGAACAGTGAAATAAGTGTCGTAAAATGAGGGGGAAAGACTTTGTTAGAAGTCGAATGACGTCATGTATTAAACCCCCATGACTACAAAGGTGCCGTGACGCGGTGAAATACACAAAATGGCGGGCGAAGACAGAGAAAGAAAGAAAGACATGAAATTCTGGATGAACTGAATTATTTCCATTGGGCGAAGAGGACTAGAGCCATGTTTGTAAGAGACCTCATTGCACTGATCGCAGTCTCTTTCGAGCACACATGTATGTGCGTCATACCTTCGGAGGGTCCAAGACAAAAACAAGAGCACCCCATTTTCTCTCTCTCAAGGAATGCAACTTCTACCATACAATATTTCCATTTGTGTCTCCCTAACCATTGTTGTCTCGATTTATGTACAATCACCACTACTTGCATTGCCATGCAAGTATTCTAATCATGTACTCATAATGTTCCACCGAATCTTCTGTATCAAACTGTGTGTATGTTTCTGTTTGTGAAGACGCCAAACGTCTCGCCATTTCACATATAATATGCTATTGCATTGTATTCATTAATCTGTCTCGAATGTCATGCAATTGGCTATATGTGGAATTTCCTGGCCTTTCCATTGATTGTCTCTCACAATCGCCCTCTGTTTGTCTGCCGACAAACACAGACGTCCAAAACATTACCTCTGTTTTGCCCTGTCTGTGTGTAGATACTACTTCGAAGATTCTGTACATTCATTCAGTAAGGAACCACCAATAAACCTGTCAACACCCAGCCAGTATGTCACTATATCCCGTCCTTACAGATACACAAAATGGTGAGCAAAGACAGAGAAAGAAAGAAAGACATGAAGTTCTGGATGAATTGAATTATTTCCATTGGGCGAAGAGAACTTGAGCTGCACTCACCCCGGAAAGGTGGTGGGAATGCGTTGTTCCAGGATGCATTGAAGATCAAGATGACTGGACGCGACTACAACATCAAAGAAATAACGACACACTCAGTCATATCACACAAAGTGTGGATAATTTGGATCTAGACAACATCATTGAATGCGTCAAAGCAAAAGAAGTCTGGGAAATTTTGAGTGGTATCCACACAAAAATGGATACATTTCAAGTAGTTGATGTGTTAGAAGAACTGTGTGGAGTCAGAAAAAACTGAAGAAACGTCTATGAGGGATTATATAGCCCAAATAATCAGATTAGCCAGAGATGTAAATGCAGCTTTAAGAGAAGAAGTGGCTCAATTTGGAGACTCAGTGGTAGCTGTGTTTGTGCTTAGAGGTCTGAAACATATTCCCAAGTATCAAATTTTGTTGGAGTCATAGTTCTCAAACATTGAAGATTTAAATATAAAAAATGTAAAGTCAGTACTGCTTTTCGAAGAGAGGCAAGATAAACTCGAGGCAGGAAAAGAAGAGGAATCTTCAGTCTATAAAAGAAACTTCAAGAAAAGAAAATGGGAATTCAAGCACAAATTACAGAAGAGAAGTTGACGCAAGAGGCTACAAGAAAGAAGACAAAAGATTTGTCCGCTGTGCTTGTAGCGAGCCTGAACATATAGCAAGTAACTGTTCAATATTTGAAAAAGGAAGATATAAGGGAGGAAGAAGAGACAAGGAAGAAAGAAGAAAGAGATGAGGAAGGAAGAAGGGACGAGGAAGAAAGAAGATACAAGACGGAAGACAAACAAAATAAAAGAAGCAAGAAGAAAATATCAGGGAAGCAAGCACAATATGACAGTGATGAAAACAGTGAAAGTGAATCTGAAGAAGAGGAGCTAACAGCAAAAGTTGCCAAAACCAAAACAAATACCAAGGCAGTTGTTGCTGTAATTGAAAATGACAGTGAAAAGACAGAAAAAGTGAATGCAACGGTGAAAAGATTTGAATATGAAAGTAATGATTGCAATAACTGGTGTAATCAGATTTTGCTAATGAATGATAGATTATGCACAAAAGCAATTGCTGAGAGAGGTGATTTGCAACACCTGGGATCTATTGGCACACTTCAAGTTTCTAACCTTGTAGCAGAACTTTACTGCTTGTTGGAGGGCATAGATTGAGGGGGATGAGAGGATGAGACTCAGGAGAGGTAGAAGGGGGATTGGGTACAGAGAGCAAAGAGGCCGGACAGGGAAGTTGGGACTTGGGAGGGATTAATGCTAACTGTATTGCGGTACACAGAAATTGTACTGCAAAAAGCAAAGTGTACCGATATTGGTTTTTCTTCAAAAAGGAGGACCGCAGTACTGCCAGCTTCAAATTGTACCATTTTGGTACAATAGTATCGCAGGTAGCAACACTACGCTGGATACAATAAGCCAAATAAACATAAAAAAATAAACCTATTAAAAATAAGACTATAAACTACATCAGCATCGCCTAATGATGACGTCACCCACAACGCCATCCAGCCACACAGCCGTCTTCAATTTTATTATTATTACCGATACCGAATTACGCAACCGCTTTATTTCTTATACGAAGGGTCATACCCTTTACCTTTAACCCTTAGTGGATGGATTGAGCTTCAGTGTGAAGTAAAACATGTTTGGGGAGGTGGACGGATTGTGCTTCAGTGTGAAGCAGAATTACGCACCACTGTTATGGTAATAATGATTCGAAACAAAGGTGCCAATACTTCTATATGCTATAAATTCACTAATGGCAACTTTTATACAGACGTGAGAGTTAGGCCAGGATCAGTAATGCTTATGACTTCAACGCTGAATGTACTGCATCTCGCTCTCTCACATGAGTCTTTTTGTAAATTTGCTCGTAAATATACGAAGAGGTTGCTGTTGTTTTTTGTTTTTGTCTTTTACGATAGTACGTCGGTTGTAAATGTAATTTTACCAAGAAAATTGCAAAGAAATATTAGAAAAAGTATGTAAAAGTAAAAAAAAGTTGATGAATCTTCCTTCTCGTAAACTTACGTGAATATTTAACAACAAATATGCAAAAAATTTGTTACTGCTTTTATTTCTTATCTGTTTTGATGTTGTGTGAGCAGTAATAATAATTTTACAAAATCTAAAAAACTTATTTATTAGAAAAAACATAAGTTGGTAAAATTTACGATTGTCTTGTAAATGAGGCCCCACAAGGGGTTGTAAATAGTCATTTTCAACTTCTCACAAAAGGTAGGGATAATTTTTTAGAATTTTTTTATTATTTATACAGTGTGAATGTAGGAGTCATTCTCTTTCCATTGATGTGATTTTTTCCTATTTTGCCGACTTAAGTTTCCCCCGGTTTGGGTTACTGCACATTGAGAAATTATGCCGTCCCTTAAAGGTTATGAATTTTCCCTTTCGTTACCTAATGGGCAGATCAAATGCCCGTCTTGGCTGGCACTTATAAAGTGCCCACTTATAAAACTGTCAGATTAATATGTAAATTACTTTTGAAAATTAAAAAGTGTATTTATAAAGCTCACTTTACATTACTTACAATATGAATTAGTAAGGGAAATGTCAATTATATTTGCAACATAGCAAGATTAAGTTCCTTAAAACACCACTTTACATTAGAAGCGTCCCTTGCAAGTTGCCAGAGACTTTCAGATCTCCATTTACTGGTTATTTCTCCTCTACACGGATTTGTGCACACATTACGGGCTGCCCTAGAAGCAAGAGCCCATGCTGGCACAAGGCCAGCTAAATCTAAAACAACATTGTGCACACCAAATAATACCAATTCGAATGACAGGTTATGCGATTAACATAAAATACAGAACCAAAACAATGTTTTTGCAGTTACAATACAGTATATACCGAAGCACAAACTTGCTTTTCATTTTATTGAAAAAATATACATACATGAATGTCTTTTCCTGTAATACTACAGTGTAATATGAAAATAAGAAGGCCCATAAAACACTATTTAAACGTTGAAACCATATATTTCGGGCACTTGTTTCTGTGCCCCTGTTCACTGGTAGAATATGGACAGGTGGAAAGTTACAATGGTATATATACAAAAACATGAAGGTGTGGCCTTAGGCCTCCGATGTTATGGAGGTGGCGTTTCTTAAGAAGGAGGAGAATGACCAAATTCCCAAGTGGTTTTTGGCCTCATTAACTCCCGTTTGGCAATGGATCTGGCAGTCGCGTTTCTTGGGTCATCTTCTTCAGGAGGGGTTTGAGGATTAAGGTGTCGATGGCGTCCGATTTCCAATGTCCTCCTGACAGGTTCATATTGTTGGTTTGATTGATGATAGCAGATTCCAGCATCTGTCTTTTGTACGGACAGCTACTCTTGAAAACCAACTCCGTTCCACTCCAGTCAATGACATGCCCTGTATTTCTACTATGTAGGAAAATTCCCGAACTCTCCGAAGCGTAATGTACTGATCTTTTGTGCTCTGTTATTCTTTGCGAGAGCGATCTACCTGTCTCGCCTACATAGATGTCATGACAATTACTACACGGTATCTTGTAAACTCCGGCTTCTTCCCTTTTGTTATTTAAGTATATGTTAACGAGCGAACTCCCGATGGATTTGGGATAATGGAAAATGAAAGGATTATTAGAACTGAGTTGTTCGGTGGCCTTTTGGATGTTTTCATCGTATGGAAGCTTTATTTTGTTGTTGAAATCTATTTGTCTGTTGTGAGTGGGACCTCTGTAGTATATTTTATTCGCTTTGTTAATAGCCATCTCGATAATGTGTGGTGGATAGAGCAGTTGCGTTAGGTGTTGGCGGATCGTGTTAAATTCTTTATCCAGGTACTCATTTGAACATATCTTAAGTCCTCTTCTTAAGAAACGCCACCTCCATAACATCGGAGGCCTAAGGCCACACCTTCATGTTTTTGTATATATACCATTGTAACTTTCCACCTGTCCATATTCTACCAGTGAACAGGGGCACAGAAACAAGTGCCCGAAATATATGGTTTCAACGTTTAAATAGTGTTTTATGGGCCTTCTTATTTTCATATACATACATAAATGAAAGACAGAAGTGCACAGGTTTACATACGTCACAAAAAAAGATGCTTTATTCTGCTATACAGTATAAGAATGAAATTACTATATTCTTATCTTTTACATACAGCCATTATTTGGTAGTTAAAGTTTCTGACTTTCTCTTGTTAGTCAAGTTTTTGTTGACTACAATGGAGTTATTTTCTTGGGAACAATAATTATTCAGTGAAAGGTTAGCAGAAGCCCATATTATTAATCTTGCTATTTTTTTCTCTAGTGTGCTCTTCATTGCAAAAATCCTTTTGCGATAAGGATTTTTGAATGCCGATGCTTAATGATGACATTATAACTATATACAACTATATTTTCTGTAATATCATCTGGGCATAATAAAGAACCCTACTGATACCACCAACAAGGCCATTGTGGTTCTCTGGAAAATTCTCCTCATTATCTGGACACGTCATCAAATCTTGTATCTCAATTTTTGACCTTCCCTTTGACCAATGGACTTGAAATTTTACATGGCTACTCAATACAACCTTAGATGATCAGTAGGTCAGCAGTGACCTCTAGTGAACCAGTATCTTAGGATTTGTATGAAACTCTGGATTTTTCACTTCTTTGACTTGGTAGAATGAGTTGATAACTCTACGAATTTTTCAAACTCTCTTTGACCAGACAGGATATCAATTTTGTTAGCTATATGTATGTAGAGTGGCGGGTTAGTCAGTCAATAACGAGTAATGTTTCTTATGTAGGTAAGCGGTAGCCTAGTTTCTTATGTAGGTAAGCGGTAGCCTAGTTTTTTAAGTGGGTAAGTAGTAGCCTAGTTTATCGGTGATTTCATTCACAATATAAAAAAAAAATTACATTAGTTTGTAATTACTTTTTTTGATGGGAAAGTCACCGTCCCGTGGTCCATCACTGGCCCCAAGTTATGTTTTAACATTCGTCTGGTCCATAGAAGTCTAAAAAACAAAGCAATAATTTCTTGAGCCAAGGGAAGTGTGTGTGAGGACAATAGAGGGAGAAGTAGCAGGCTGCTTTCACTGAGGCAAAGTGGTGTTTTTAAGGAACTTATTTTTACAATATTGGAAATATAAATGACACTTGTTGCTAATCTATTTTATAAGTAATGCAAAGTGAGATTTATAAACAGACTCATTCATTTTTATAAGTAATTTACATATAACCCTGACACTTTTATAAGTGAGCACTTTATAAATGGCAAGAGAGAAAGGCATGTAATTTAGCTAACAAAGAAAAGGGATGATAAAATTCTTAAAGGTAAAGGGCATGTCCCTTCCTATAAGAAATAAAGCTGTTACGTTAAGCAGTAATAATGTTAAGGTTGGAGAGCGACTGAGGGATGGGTGGATGGCGTTGCGTGTGATGTCATTGGTAGGCAATGCTGATGTTATTTAGTCTTTTTTTAATAGATTTTTTTTATGTTAATTTGATTTATTATATCTAGTGGGAGTTGACAAAATTATATATATATATATATATATATATATATATATATATATATATATATATATATATATATATATATATATATATATATATATATATATATATATATATATATATATATATATATATTATATATATATATATATATATATATATATATATATATATATATATATATATATATATATATATATATATATATATATATGTATATATATATATATATACTGTATATATGTGTGTGTCTATATCAATCAGGGGGCCAATAATGCTATTGAGGATCCCAGGGTCTAAGGATGACATTAGTAGGCCTGAAATGGCCTCAGGCGAGTGGTATGCGGACCTTCCACACCTTCTGGTAGATACCCCAAGACGTCTTCACACCTGCTAAAACAAGAGCACAGCGACACAATACATCGATTAATAGACACCCTTCAACTTCACAGCTGGAGACTATAGAGCAACTCCTCAGAGAGAAGGGTTTTTCTAGAAAAGTTGCAAAAGTCATTGCCATCTGAGTTAAAGAATCCTCCCTCAAACTCTACCAACGGAAGTGGACAGTCTTCCTAGATTGGTGCAATAGAAGGAATCTACATCCCCTCAAAAATGCTGTAGAGAATGTAGCTGATTTCCTTCTTTTTCTGTGACATGAGTAAAACCTCTCTGTTTTGGCCATGAAAGACTACAGAGCCCCCTCTCCAAAGTGTTTAAAGTAAGGGACAAACATGTTATCATCTTGGGAAATATCAGATATGATGAAGCATTTTGAGAAAAGTTGTTCTCCCTGAACTTTACAATGCCCTGAATGGAGTGTAACCAAAGTTTTGGCTTTAACAAAGTCCCCTTATGAACCTATCAGACAGGGACTTGACTTTGAAGACAGTGTTCCCCCTAGCTTTGGCATCAGCAAAAAGAGTAGGTGAGATTCATGCACTATCATATGATGTCTCTCATACCCGTGGTTGGACAGAAATGGCTTTCAAATTTCTTCCAGACTTCATCGCAAAAATGCAGAACCCATTATTACATGACCGAAAGTTTGATGGCTTCTTCATTTCCTCCCTTCAGGATTTTGTCTATAATGATGGAGAGGAAATGTTGCTATGCTCAGTACATGTCTTTAAAACCTACCTTAAGTGTACACCTTCCCTCAGACCAGCACACCATAGACTGTTCATTAGTACAGTCCTCATTAAGAAGGAGATTTCTAAAAACACGGTCTCCTTCTGGCTGAGAGAGATGCTAAGCAAAGCCTTGAGTTCAGAACAAGATGCATCTTCAGTTCTGAAACAGATCAAGGCCCATGCCATCAAGGGATATTGGCCTACAGTTGCCTAAAGCGCTATGCCTTGGGACAGATTCTTCATGGCGGGATTTAGAACAGACAAACTACCTTCACATCTTTTTATTTGAAAGATGTCATGCACAAATCCCTGGACACATTCACTTTGGGTCCAGTGGTGGTGGCTCAGCAAGTGATAGTTCCACAGACCACAAAAATGAGCTCAACAATTGCACAAAGGCTCAAGTTGCAATATAATTTTCCATTTAAATTGGTAAACGAAAGAAATTATTGCCTTTTCTAATCTAACTTAGGGCGACGTGTCCTGACCTGGCCAGGGAGGCTTTGCCCACCCCGGACTCCCCCAAAAAGGCAGTAACCTGTCCCGGTCAGCGACTGGTGGGAATCAGGCGGCGCAATTAATTTAAAGTTTTGCCTTTAAGGCAAAAGAGAGATGTTGAAGGTGAAATAGGGATATTTGGGGGAAAAAATAAGATGAGATGGGGATGTTTAAGACAAAAAGTGACATGATAAAACTTATTGAATTACTTAACAAAATATAAGTTATTCTTGTGACCACACTTGAGAAATAAATAAGTAGCAGGGATAATACTTATACTTAGAAATGTTACTTATACATTGTAAGTTTTGCTAGACACTTGATTGTACTTTCACTGCTACTTTTCCAAAGTATTATAAGCCATCTTGAACGGGTGAGGTTGCTTGACCTACAACCCACTTCCTTGGTCAAGTCGTCCAATTTGGGAGAACTCTAGTGTACTAATTCTCTCTCTTTTTCTCATAGACTAATACACACACACGCTCTCTCTCTCTCTCTCTCTCTCTCTCTCTATCTCTCTCATAGACTAATACACACACACGTTGTGAAAAATCCGGTTTCATAAAAATCCTGAGATACTGGGACAGGTCACCGCAGGGTCACTGCTGACCTACTGATCATGTAGGGTTGCATTGTCACTGAGATTCAGTAACTGTGCAAAATTTCAAGTCCATTGGATGAAGGGAATAGGTAGAAAATTGAGTTACAAGATTTGACCCAAACAGACAGATGCAGAAGTCAGGTTAAATAAAAGCATGTAAAAATGCAGCGCTTGCAGCAGAGATTTGATGACGTGTCCAGATATCGAGGAGAATTTCCCAGAGAACCACAATGACCTTGTTGGTGGTATCAGTAGGGTTCTTTATTATGCCCAGATGATATTACAGCAAATATAGTTATAATAATATCATCATTAAGCATCGGCAGTCAAAAATCCTTATTTCAAAAAGATCTTTGCAATGAAGGGCACAGTACAGAGAAAATGGCAAAATTAATAATATGGGCTTCTGCTAACCTTTCTTTGAATAATTATTGTTCCCAAGAAAATAACTCCATTGTAGCCAACAATAACTTAACAAGAGAAAGTCAGAAACTTGACCAGATAATGGTGGTATGTGAAAGTTAAGAATAAAGTAGTTTCATTCACTTATTGTAGAATAAAGCATCTTTTTTGTGACGGATGTAAATCTATGCACTTCCATCTTGTATTTATGTATTATGTTTTTTTTTAATAAAATGATAAGCAAGTTTGTATTTCGGTATATACTGTATTGTAACTGTAAATACATTGTTTTGGTTCAGTGTTTTATGTTAATTGCATAACCTGTGTTTCGAGTTGGTATTAGCGATGTTTCATATATGATTGAAATTTCTATTCCTAATTCATTTTATAAGTAATGTAAAGTGAGCTTTATAATACACCTTCCAATCTTTTTGAGTAATTTACATATAAATCTGATATTTTTATAAGTGGACACTTTATAAGGGCCAGGGAAGAAGAGCTATTTCGCGCTACCGAAACCAAATTTCACTGTCAATTCCTGTAAGTAAAGGTCTTAACCTTTCCTATATGAAATCAAGTTATTGCATAGATAACTAACGATTACAGATGACACCAATGTTGTTTATAGTATTTTATTTGCAAGGTTTATTTTTGATGTTTATGTATCGAGCGCAGTGTTACTACCTCTGATACTATTGCACCAAAATGGTACAATTTGAAGCTGGCAGTACTGCAGTCCTTTTTGAAGAACAACCAGTGTCGGTGCACTTTGCTTTTTGCAGTACGATTTGTGTGTACCGCAATACAGTTAGCATTAATCCCTCCCAACTTCCCTGTCTGACCCCTTTGCTCTCTGTACCCAATCCCACTTCTACCCCTCCTGAGTCCCATCCTCTCATCCCCCTCAATCTATGCCCTCCAACGCCCAGTAAAGTTCTGGTACAGGGTAAGAAACTTGAAGTGTGCTGATAGATCCCAGGTGTTTCCTCACTTAAGAAGTGAATTTATGTTATCCCTACTTGTCTTGCCTCATTCCTCAGCAGCTGTAGAGGGAGTATTCTCTCAATTAAAATTAATTAAAACAGGCTTCAGAAATAGGCTGAACACAGTCTGTGAATGGTATATTAACAAAAATGAATAGCCCTGGGGAACCATGTCATGAGTGGGAACCATCTATGGGAATGATGCAAACAGCATCAATATTCAAAGATGTACAAGAAAATACCAGGTACAATTTTAAAGCCTTTGTGGTAGAAACTACATTTTTGTTCAGTGCAGCAGTACAAAAATTTTGGTGAGGTGGCAACACTGACCGAGTGGAAATTGACACACACACACACACACACACACATATATATATATATATATATATATATATATATATATATATATATATATATATATATCAATTGGTAGGCAATAATGTTATGGGTGGACAATGTGGGGTTGGTGTTGCATGTGACGTCATTGGTAGACTGATAAAATTATTTTTATGTAAATTGTTTATGTTTTTGCTGTTTATTATAGTTTATTTAAAGGGTTTAGGGTTTTAATTTGGTCTTTCATCCATGATTTATTGTATCAATGATAAAATTGTGATCTATCAATCGGTAGGCGATGGTGCCATTATCGTTTCGTAATTTTGGTTGTTTTAATACATTTTTAAGGTTTATTTCGGTTTATTAAACTATTTTTTTCCTCTCTGAGGTGTTTTGGTGGTTTAATATTCGTTTTAACTCTGTTTATTTCCGGTTTCTTGGTTATTGTGTGAGAGAGGTGCAGAATAATGAGTAGGGAGACAAGTACTGCTGATTTATTGATAAAAAATAGCTGCTTATAAAGCGGGATGAGGACGTCTGCGTAGTGCGCAGAGACCGCTGGTACAAAGGTTTACAGGTGACCAGAGGACAGGTTCATACAGAGAGCATAGTGATAAGCAATGTCTGACATATGAAATAAATATCTTGTTACTTGTACATAATAAATGCTTGCTTGGAAAGACAATATATACACAGTTTATAATTGTGATGATAAATATATATTCCGCTCGATCTTAGGTAGCGGAAAGGCACCGCAGAAATCGGGATGTTCTCATTAGAGAACGTGTTGAGTCGGCACTTTACAGTGCTCCCCCTCAAAGACGGAGGTGTCGTCTAATTAAATCAGGTATCTTCTGGGGTGACGAAGGGGGCCTCTCTTTCTTGATGTCAACTGCAGAGGGTGGTTGTCTTCCCCGATGTCCTCTGTAGTGGTCCGTTGTGGTGTATTTTTTTTAGGTTTCTGGGTTTTCCTGGGACGGCCCTCGCCTCCTTCCTGAGACAGGGGTTGTTTGAGGGGCTGCTCTATCCTGCAGGAGATCTTGGATTGTCTTCCTCCGTCGCCCCCCTCCAGGAATGCAGGTTTGAGACGATCTATTGACACCCAGTCTTCCCGCCCATGGATGGATATTCGGAATGCCTTCTTGTTCCTTTCTAGGACTAGGAAAGGTCCCCTGTAGGGTTTAGTCAAGGGTGGGCGTGCGGCATTGTCCCTGATGAAGACGTGGGTGGAGGAGGACATCTCGGAGGGCATGAAGGGGGATGTCCTTTCGGTGCATGTCTTCTGGCAGGGGTCGAACTTTCCAACCCTGTCTCGGAGCCTCTGTATTCCTATGTCGTCCCTGTTCTCTGCAACAAGTTCCCCTGGGACTACCAGAGTCTCCCCATAGACTTTTTCTGCTGAGGAGGGGTCGCTGTTGGCTCTGGGGCCGGTTCTCAGCCCGAGGAGGACCCAGGGTAGCTGGTACCTCCAGTTTTCAGTAGAACAGTGGGCCATGAGGGACGCCTTCAGAGACCTGTGGAACCTTTCCACCATTCCGTTGGCTGCAGGGTTGTAGGCGGTGGTGCTGTGGTGAGTGGTCCCCATTAGATGTGCCAGGATGGTCCACAGCTCGGACAGGAAAATGGGTCCCCTGTCTGTTGTTATGTCGTCCGGGACACTGAACCGGCTGATCCAGCTGGAGAGGAGGGCTTCCGTGCATGCACTGGAGGTTGCTTCTTCCATGGTCGTAGCTTCAGGCCATCTGGTGGAGCAGTCAACGACTGTCGTTAGGTATCTGGCTCCTCCTGATGGGGGAAGAGGTCCTACTACGTCGATGTGGATGTGCTCAAAACGTCTCTTTGGCTGGGGGAATTCACCCACCCCCGATTTGGTGTGCCACCCTACTTTACTTGTCTGACACTGCTTACATTGTCTTGCCCAGGCCGTTGCGTCTTTTCATATGCCGTGCCAGACGAACTTCTCTGTCAGAAGTTGTTTGTAAGAATACTTCTAGATTCAAGATAGTATACTATCTTTCTCTGTCTCTACATTATATATATATATATATATATATATATATATATATATATATATATATATATATATATATATATATATATATATATATATATATATAATCATATTTTTCTTACCCTTCTCCTCTGCAGACTGTTCTAAAAAAAATTAACTATACCTTAGTTTAACCAGACCACTGAGGAGCTGATTAACAGCTTTCCTAGAGAGAGAGGGCTGGTCCGAAGGATTAGACTTATTTTACGTGGCTAAGAACCAATTGGTTGCCTAGCAACGGGACCTACAGCTTATTGTGGAATCCAAACCACATTATAACGAGAAATTCATTTCTATCACCAGAAATAAAGTTCTCTAATTTTTCATTGGCCAGTCGGAGAATCGAACGCGGGCCCAGCAGAGTGCTAGCCGAGAATGATACCAATCCATCCAATGAGGAACTGCAGACTGTTCTGAACAAAAAGTTCAATAATCTGTTTATCATTTCCTTTTAATAGTTTCTGTTCTGACCTATAATTAAGATTAATATATATGTATATGTATATGTATATATATATATATATATATATATATATATATATATATATATATATATATATATATATATATCATGATAAATATTAATTCAACGTTCAGCTAACTAGTAGTTAGCTGAGCATTAAATTAAATTTAAAATGCAGAAAGAATGTTAAGGAAAATAAAATCTACTTTGCAACTGCTAGGTAAACAAAGCAGTATTGCAGAAAGACTCTATACCAGTTGTGTAGTGATTTATTTTCATTATGGGAGGGAGTTGCTCATCCAATGAAGATAGAAGGGTGCCAATTTTTTAATGAACTTTGCATTTTTTCTGCAATGTTATACTTTGATCCCATATGAGAACAGTCTTTCCCAAAAAGATGAGACCTTAACCTGATATTCTGGGCCAGAGCAAAAGCTTTTCCCTCTGAATGCAGCAGCACTGGGAATGAAATGATGAGTCCCTTATTGAATCAAGGAAATCCTCAGTTGTAGTATTGCACAGAGAGAGAGAGAGTCTCTCCAATTTCAGGACAGACCTAACACATCAATCTTTACTTCAGACAGAAACGAAGTTAGCGCCAGAAACTGGCATAGACTGCCTCACCAGTTAAGAACATTTTACAAACTAAGATAAGCAAGAAAACACAATATTTGCCTTGTTGACGACAGAAGTCACGGTGTTTCTCATGTAAGGAAGGTTGGAAGTGACATACGGCTGGGTGTTTTCCAGTTTATTGCTGGTTCCTTACTGATTGATGTACGGCTGTTGTTTCAGATTAAGCTGGCCTTGTGCCAGCACGGGCTCTTGCTCCTAGAGCAGCCCGTAAATTGATGTACAGAATCTTTACAGAAGTTACTGGCTGGAGTGAGCTGCAACTACTCTCTGACAAATCGAAACAGGGATTAAGTTTAGGCGTCTTTGTCGACAGACAAACAGATGGCGATTGTGAGACATAATAAACGTACAATGATGAAACATATACTGATGGAAAGGCCAGGAAATTCCACATCTGAACATTTACATGAGATTCAAGACAAATTAATGAATACGATGCACTAGCGTGATATATGTGAAATGGGGAGATGTTGGCGTCTTCACAGACAGAAACATACATACAGTTTGAAAGAGAAGATTCAGTGGAACATTATGAGTACATAATCGGAGTGCTTGCAAAGTGACGTAAGTAGTGGGGTGATCATAAATGAATTGTGTTAACATTGATTACCGAGAAATGTGTATAAATGCTGTATGGGAGAAGTTGCGTTTCTTCAGGCCATTGTTCCGATCGTCCCTGACTCCGGGAGAGACAGGACGCTTTTGGTTGGTCTGGCGGACCATGCACGCGGTCCTTTCACTCATAGTAGGAGGAATTTGGCAAGGCATTACAGACCTTACCATAACTTTTGCGGCCATTTCTCAGAAAGAAATTGTAACAGCATATACACAAAGGAGGGGTAGGATATGATAAATAACAGACCCACGTGGGATGGTTAAGGAGCCTTTATTCCGCTTGGGATCCAGACCAGGGATGCCAGCCAGGATTTCATGATAAACCTAGATTGCAACCACACAAAAACCCTAGATACTGTGAAATAAACCTGGACCACGCTATGTTTATTATAACTGCAGATTTTCACATCAATCCATTTTTTTTTAGATAGTAAAATATTAAGCATAAACAACCTTACTTTTTACTTACGTTATTTATTCCTCGCCAGCTTCATATATTGTTATCAGCTCAGCAGAATTCTTTGCATCTTTCAGTCGCTGGGAGTAATGTCTGTATGCGGCGCCATCTTCTAAATCCTTTAACAATGCCTTCTTTGGTTGCCATGTCACGCATGAGTTGTTATATTTTGTTATTGATTGCTTAGCTAGGATTCTGTCCCAAGTCGTATTTGATTTTAACTTGTTGGTTTTCATATTTGGGTTGACCCAAACCATCTTTGATGTCTCTCAACCTGTACCAAAATTCGGGAATATTCTTGTTATCATCAATGTCAAGGTGTTCTTTTGTCATGCGGAAGCTCCTGTATTCATCATCAAGGTCGTTCAGTTTGTCTTCAGACAAGTGACTTGATATGAGCTGCCAGATTTGCAATGGATAAGGGTGAATTATGATTTAATGCAATTTTTGGATACAACAGTTTCAGCCTTGCAATTACATCATTTTCATTGAAAGGAAATCGCCGTTTAGTTTGAATACATAATTCTGTTAAAAATTTCAAGCAGTCCATTTTAAACCTGTCAATTGCAGCTTGAGTTTCTATAGATTCACTTTCAAGCAGAAACATCATTCTCCCACCCAGATATATGCTCTTTAGTTGTTTGTGGATGTGCTTGTTGCTGGGGTCTATTTCAGACAACTTATTCTGTGCTAGGTACTCCTCTTTAATAAAAAGACTCAAAAGATTGGTATACTCGGCTGACACCATAGCATGTAATTTATGCAGCCTACAATTCCAAGTTCATGGTATTCGCTTTACGAAGAACGTAATGCAGGAAACATGTTTTGTGCCACAGTTGACAAGAGTCTTGTATATCTGTTGTGCACCATCTACATTACCAGTCTTTGATTCTGACTGAAAGTAGATGAGAAGTGCATCCCATTGCTCCAAAATTACTGAGATAACATTCTCTCTAGACAGCCATCTAGTTTGGGCAAGTTTTGGTACTTGGTGTTGAACAAGTTTAACTGCATCCTGAATCATGGCAGTCATTTTGGCGTTTACTGCTTCTAGAAAATTAAGAAGTTAGATCTTTTAGTAAAGACTCTAGATATGTTTTTAGCACAGATACTGCGTGGCTAGCGCAGAGTGCAAAAATACGGCACACACAGCCTGATACAAAAACATCTGGAATGACATTGTAAAGGTGTCAAAGAAACGAGCAGGTAAAGGTTACTGCTGGTTTATTACAGATCCAGGCGGCTTATATTGCGGCCGACTGACGCCGGGCCGTGAGAGACAATGGAATTGACTGTGACCTGAGGTCGAAACAATAAATAATAATATACAGTGAACGAGTACGAATTACAATACGAAACATACAGAGACACAATATAGATACAGTCTTGATGCCTGTGAATGAAGAAACATGTGATACACAATGTGTGACATTCGTATAAATACCATAAAGTAAAAATGACAAAAATGCGTGACCTGGCACGTTTTAGGCGTGACTAATTTAGCTTGAAGAAAACGGGAAGTCACCAAAGAAAACAAGCTCAGCGGAGACTTAATTAATGGCGCCGCCGAAACACTATCCTGGCGCCGAATTGGTGACTTTACAAATACTCCCCCCGGCTGAGTGGCCGGTTTTAGCCGTTGTGAAGCCTTGACGGAGTCTGTGAGGTGTTGTGCCGCCTCTATGAGGTCCTCGACAGGCATGGTGTAGGGGTGAGCGATCTGGTTGCGTACTTCCGGGAGGAGTTGGCGAAGGAAAATTTCCCGTACGAAGCTTATCTCCTGCCGCTTGTTCGTGTCACCCGAGACTGGTGTTGACAGGAGATCTACGACCATGCCCTGCCGTCTCTTGGCTCGAGGTCGTGGCGTGGGTTATTGGCAAGGTCGATAGCACGGGCGGCCCGTTCGGCGATGGGCAGGGAGCAAGCTTCGAGGAGGAACTTTTTTGTAATGCTGTATGTGAGGGTGAGTGTCTCGGGTACCCGCGAGATGAATTTGTTGTACACGTCCTCCGGAAGGGCGTTGAGCACTGTGTCGGCCTGTAGGATTTCGTCCGTGAGGTCCGCGATTCTGAAGTGGCTCTCCACCCTGCGCAGCCATCTCGATGGGTTGCCCTGCGTAAACGGCGGCAGCTTTAGGGTGAGGGCGGCCCGCGATTGTGTTGCCCGGCCGTCGTGTGTTCGGGGCGCTGGTGTGGAGTTGCGGGGAGGGCCTCGATGCGGGGCGGCGGCTGCGATGGGAGGTAGGTAAACCTCGGAGTCCGCGGGGTCCGCGTTTAACTGCATGAAGGAGGGGATATCCGCGTCCATGCTCGCTCCTTTGACCCCTTACTGGAGTAGGATACTCGCGTCAGTACGCACTTTGCGTGCGCCGTGTGGGTCCGCTAGTGGCGCTGATGGGGTGCGCCGACGAGAGTCAGCACGCTCAAACGCTGGTTACAGCGCCGTGTTTAGGCCGCTAAGAGCGTTTTTGGAGAAACCCTGGAGCCAAGACTGAGTCGCGTGTATGAGTCCGCTAATGGCTCCGGGATACTCCGGGGGTCACCACTGTAAAGGTGTCAAAGAAACGAGCAGGTAAAGGTTACTGCTGGTTTATTACAGATCCAGGCGGCTTATATTGCGGCCGACTGACGCCGGGCCGTGAGAGACAATGGAATTGACTGTGACCTGAGGTCGAAACAATAAATAATAATATACAGTGAACAGTACGAATTACAATACGAAACATACAGAGACACAATATAGATACAGTCTTGATGCCTGTGAATGAAGAAACATGTGATACACAATGTGTGACATTCGTATAAATACCATAAAGTAAAAATGACAAAAATGCGTGACCTGGCACGTTTTAGGCGTGACTAATTTAGCTTGAAGAAAACGGGAAGTCACCAAAGAAAACAAGCTCAGCGGAGACTTAATTAATGGCGCCGCGAAACACTATCCTGGCGCCGAATTGGTGACTTTACAAATACTCCCCCCGGCTGAGTGGCCGGTTTTAGCCGTTGTGAAGCCTTGACGGAGTCTGTGAGGTGTTGTGCCGCCTCTATGAGGTCCTCGACAGGCATGGTGTAGGGGTGAGCGATCTGGTTGCGTACTTCCGGGAGGAGTTGGCGAAGGAAAATTTCCCGTACGAAGCTTATCTCCTGCCGCTTGTTCGTGTCACCCGAGACTGGTGTTGACAGGAGATCTACGACCATGCCCCAAGCGTCTCTTGGCTCGAGGTCGTGGCGTGGGTTATTGGCAAGGTCGATAGCACGGGCGGCCCGTTCGGCGATGGGCAGGGAGCAAGCTTCGAGGAGGAACTTTTTTGTAATGCTGTATGTGAGGGTGAGTGTCTCGGGTACCCGCGAGATGAATTTGTTGTACACGTCCTCCGGAAGGGCGTTGAGCACTGTGTCGGCCTGTAGGATTTCGTCCGTGAGGTCCGCGATTCTGAAGTGGCTCTCCACCCTGCGCAGCCATCTCGATGGGTTGCCCTGCGAAACGGCGGCAGCTTTAGGGTGAGGGCGGCCCGCGATTGTGTTGCCCGGCCGTCGTGTGTTGGGCGCTGGTGTGGAGTTGCGGGAGGGCCTCGATGCGGGGCGGCGCGGCTGCGATGGGAGGTAGGTAAACCTCGGAGTCCGCGGGGTCGCGTTTAACTGCATGAAGGGGGATATCGGCGTCCATGCTCGCTCCTTTGACCCCCTTACTGGAGTAGGATACTCGCGTCAGTACGCACTTTGCGTGCGCCGTGTGGGGTCCGCTAGTGACGCTGATGGGGTACGCCGACGAGTCAGCACGCTCAAACGCTGGTTACAGCGCCGTGTTTAGGCCGCTAAGAGCGTTTTTTGGAGAAACCCTGGAGCCAAGACTGAGTCGCCGTATGAGTCCGCTAATGGCTCCGGGATACTCCGGGGGTCACCACTGTAAAGGTGTCAAAGAAACGAGCAGGTAAAGGTTACTGCTGGTTTATTACAGATCCAGGCGGCTTATATTTGCGGCCGACTGACGCCGGGCCGTGAGAGACAATGGAATTGACTGTGACCTGAGGTCGAAACAATAAATAATAATATACAGTGAACGAGTACGAATTACAATACGAAACATACAGAGACACAATATAGATACAGTCTTGATGCCTGTGAATGAAGAAACATGTGATACACAATGTGTGACATTCGTATAAATACCATAAAGTAAAAATGACAAAAATGCGTGACCTGGCACGTTTTAGGCGTGACTAATTTAGCTTGAAGAAAACGGGAAGTCACCAAAGAAAACAAGCTCAGCGGAGACTTAATTAATGGCGCCGCCGAAACACTATCCTGGCGCCGAATTGGTGACTTTACAAATACTCCCCCGGCTGAGTGGCCGGTTTTAGCCGTTTGAGAAGCCTTGACGGAGTCTGTGAGGTGTTGTGCCGCCTCTATGAGGTCCTCGACAGGCATGGTGTAGGGGTGAGCGATCTGGTTGCGTACTTCCGGGAGGAGTTGGCGAAGGAAAATTTCCGCACGGCTTATCTCCTGCCGCTTGTTCGTGTCACCCGAGACTGGTGTTGACAGGAGATCTACGACCATGCCCCAAGCGTCTCTTGGCTCGAGGTCGTGGCGTGGGTTATTGGCAAGGTCGATAGCACGGGCGGCCCGTTCGGCGATGGGCAGGGAGCAAGCTTCGAGGAGGAACTTTTTTGTAATGCTGTATGTGAGGGTGAGTGTCTCGGGTACCCGCGAGATGAATTTGTTGTACACGTCCTCCGGAAGGGCGTTGAGCACTGTGTCGGCCTGTAGGATTTCGTCCGTGAGGTCCGCGATTCTGAAGTGGCTCTCCACCCTGCGCAGCCATCTCGATGGGTTGCCCTGCGTTCAAACGGCGGCAGCTTTAGGGTGAGGGCGGCCCGCGATTGTGTTGCCCGGCCGTCGTGTGTTCGGGCGCTGGTGTGGAGTTGCGGGAGGGCCTCGATCTGCGGGGGGGCGCGGCTGCGATGGGAGGTAGGTAAACCTCGGAGTCCGCGGGTCGCGTTTAACTGCATGAAGGAGGGATATCCGCGTCCATGCTCGCTCCTTTGACCCCCTTACTGGAGTAGGATACTCGCGTCAGTACGCACTTTCGTGCGCCGTGTGGGTCCGCTAGTGACGCTGATGGGGTACGCCGACGAGAGTCAGCACGCTCAAACGCTGGTTACAGCGCCGTGTTTAGGCCGCTAAGAGCGTTTTTTGGAGAAACCCTGGAGCCAAGACTGAGTCGCCGTATGAGTCCGCTAATGGCTCCGGGATACTCCGGGGGTCACCACTGTAAAGGTGTCAAAGAAACGAGCAGGTAAAGGTTACTGCTGGTTTATTACAGATCCAGGCGGCTTATATTGCGGCCGACTGACGCCGGGCCGTGAGAGACAATGGAATTGACTGTGACCTGAGGTCGAAACAATAAATAATAATATACAGTGAACGAGTCACGAATTACAATACGAAACATACAGAGACACAATATAGATACAGTCTTGATGCCTGTGAATGAAGAAACATGTGATACACAATGTGTGACATTCGTATAAATACCATAAAGTAAAAATGACAAAAATGCGTGACCTGGCACGTTTTAGGCGTGACTAATTTAGCTTGAAGAAAACGGGGAAGTCACCAAAGAAAACAAGCTCAGCGGAGACTTAATTAATGGCGCCACCTAAACACTATCCTGGCGCCGAATTGGTGACTTTACAAATACTCCCCGGCTGAGTGGCCGGTTTTAGCCGTTGTGAAGCCTTGACGGAGTCTGTGAGGTGTTGTGCCGCCTATGAGGTCCTCGACAGGCATGGTGTAGGGGTGAGCGATCTGGTTGCGTACTTCCGGGAGGAGTTGGCGAAGAAAATTTCCCGTCTGAAGCTTATCTCCTGCCGCTTGTTCGTGTCACCCGAGACTGGTGTTGACAGGAGATCACGACCATGCCCCAAGCGTCTCTTGGCTCGAGGTCGTGGCGTGGGTTATTGGCAAGGTCGATAGCAAGGCGGCCCGTTCGGCGATGGGCAGGGAGCAAGTCGAGGAGGAACTTTTTGTAATGCTGTATGTGAGGGTGAGTGTCTCGGGTACCCGCGAGATGAATTTGTTGTACACGTCCTCCGGAAGGGCGTTGAGCACTGTGTCGGCCTGTAGGATTTCGTCCGTGAGGTCCGCGATTCTGAAGTGGCTCTCCACCCTGCGCAGCCATCTCGATGGGTTGCCCTGCGAAACGGGCGGCAGCTTTAGGGTGAGGGCGGCCCGCGATTGTGTTGCCCGGCCGTCGTGTGTTCGGGGCGCTGGTGTGGAGTTGCGGGAGGGCCTCGATGCGGGGGCGGGCGCGGCTGCGATGGGAGGTAGGTAAACCTCGGAGTCCGCGGGGTCCGCGTTTAACTGCATGAAGGAGGGGATATCCGCGTCCATGCTCGCTCCTTTGACCCCCTTACTGGAGTAGGATACTCGCGTCAGTACGCACTTTCGTGCGCCGTGTGGGTCCGCTAGTGACGCTGATGGGGTACGCCGACGAGAGTCAGCACGCTCAAACGCTGGTTACAGCGCCGTGTTTAGGCCGCTAAGAGCGTTTTTTGGAGAAACCCTGGAGCCAAGACTGAGTCGCCGTATGAGTCCGCTAATGGCTCCGGGATACTCCGGGGGTCACCACTGTAAAGGTGTCAAAGAAACGAGCAGGTAAAGGTTACTGCTGGTTTATTACAGATCCAGGCGGCTTATATTGCGGCCGACTGACGCCGGGCCGTGAGAGACAATGGAATTGACTGTGACCTGAGGTCGAAACAATAAATAATAATATACAGTGAACGAGTACGAATTACAATACGAAACATACAGAGACACAATATAGATACAGTCTTGATGCCTGTGAATGAAGAAACATGTGATACACAATGTGTGACATTCGTATAAATACCATAAAGTAAAAATGACAAAAATGCGTGACCTGGCACGTTTTAGGCGTGACTAATTTAGCTTGAAGAAAACGGGAAGTCACCAAAGAAAACAAGCTCAGCGGAGACTTAATTAATGGCGCCGCGAAACACTATCCTGGCGCCGAATTGGTGACTTTACAAATACTCCCCCGGCTGAGTGGCCGGTTTTAGCCGTTGTGAAGCCTTGACGGAGTCTGTGAGGTGTTGTGCCGCCTCTATGAGGTCCTCGACAGGCATGGTGTAGGGGTGAGCGATCTGGTTGCGTACTTCGGGAGGAGTTGGCGAAGGAAAATTTCCCGTCTGAAGCTTATCTCCTGCCGCTTGTTCGTGTCACCCGAGACTGGTGTTGACAGGAGATCTACGACCATGCCCCAAGCGTCTCTTGGCTCGAGGTCGTGGCGTGGGTTATTGGCAAGGTCGATAGCACGGGCGGCCCGTTCGGCGATGGGCAGGGAGCAAGCTTCGAGGAGGAACTTTTTTGTAATGCTGTATGTGAGGGTGAGTGTCTCGGGTACCCGCGAGATGAATTTGTTGTACACGTCCTCCGGAAGGGCGTTGAGCACTGTGTCGGCCTGTAGGATTTCGTCCGTGAGGTCCGCGATTCTGAAGTGGCTCTCCACCCTGCGCAGCCATCTCGATGGGTTGCCCTGCGTAAACGGGCGGCAGCTTTAGGTGAGGGCGGCCCGCGATTGTGTTGCCCGGCCGTCGTGTGTTCGGGGCGCTGGTGTGGAGTTGCGGGGGAGGGCCTCGATGCGGGGAAGGGGCGGCTGCGATGGGAGGTAGGTAAACCTCGGAGTCCGCGGGGTCCGCGTTTAACTGCATGAAGGAGGGGATATCCGCGTCCATGCTCGCTCCTTTGACCCCCTTACTGGAGTAGGATTTAGGCGTCCAGTACGCACTTTCGTGCGCCGTGTGGGTCCGCTAGTGACGCTGATGGGGTACGCCGGCGAGTCAGCACGCTCAAACGCTGGTTACAGCGCGTGTTTAGGCCGCTAAGGCGTTTTTGGAGAAACCCTGGAGCCAAGACTGAGTCGCCGTATGAGTCCGCTAATGGCTCCGGGATACTCCGGGGGTCACCACTGTAAAGGTGTCAAAGAAACGAGCAGGTAAAGGTTACTGCTGGTTTATTACAGATCCAGGCGGCTTATATTGCGGCCGACTGACGCCGGGCCGTGAGAGACAATGGAATTGACTGTGACCTGAGGTCGAAACAATAAATAATAATATACAGTGAACGAGTACGAATTACAATACGAAACATACAGAGACACAATATAGATACAGTCTTGATGCCTGTGAATGAAGAAACATGTGATACACAATGTGTGACATTCGTATAAATACCATAAAGTAAAAATGACAAAAATGCGTGACCTGGCACGTTTTAGGCGTGACTAATTTAGCTTGAAGAAAACGGGAAGTCACCAAAGAAAACAAGCTCAGCGGAGACTTAATTAATGGCGCCGCCGAAACACTATCCTGGCGCCGAATTGGTGACTTTACAAATACTCCCCCCGGCTGAGTGGCCGGTTTTAGCCGTTGTGAAGCCTTGACGGAGTCTGTGAGGTGTTGTGCCGCCTCTGAGGTCCTCGACAGGCATGGTGTAGGGGTGAGCGATCTGGTTGCGTACTTCCGGGAGGAGTTGGCGAAGGAAAATTTCCCGTACGAAGCTTATCTCCTGCCGCTTGTTCGTGTCACCCGAGACTGGTGTTGACAGGAGATCTACGACCATGCCCCAAGCGTCTCTTGGCTCGAGGTCGTGGCGTGGGTTATTGGCAAGGTCGATAGCACGGGCGCCCGTTCGGCGATGGGCAGGAGCAAGCTTCGAGGAGGAACTTTTGTAATGCTGTATGTGAGGGTGAGTGTCTCGGTACCCGCGAGATGAATTTGTTGTACACGTCCTCGGAAGGGCGTTGAGCACTGTGTCGGCCTGTAGGATTTCGTCCGTGAGGTCCGCGATTCTGAAGTGGCTCTCCACCCTGCGCAGCCATCTCGATGGGTTGCCCTGCGAACGGGCGGCAGCTTTAGGGTGAGGGCGGCCCGCGATTGTGTTGCCCGGCCGCCGTGTGTTCGGGGCGCTGGTGTGGAGTTGCGGGAGGGCCTCGATGCGGGGGGCGGCTGCGATGGGAGGTAGGTAAACTCGGAGTCCGCGGGGTCGCGTTTAACTGCATGAAGGAGGGGATATCGGCGTCCATGCTCGCTCCTTTGACCCCCTTACTGGAGTAGGATATCGCGTCAGTACGCACTTTGCGTGCGCCGTGTGGGTCCGCTAGTGACGCTGATGGGGTACGCCGACGCGAGTCAGCACGCTCAAACGCTGGTTACAGCGCCGTGTTTAGGCCGCTAAGAGCGTTTTTGGAGAAACCCTGGAGCCAAGACTGAGTCGCCGTGATGAGTCCGCTAATGGCTCCGGGATACTCCGGGGTCACCACTGTAAAGGTGTCAAAGAAACGAGCAGGTAAAGGTTACTGCTGGTTTATTACAGATCCAGGCGGCTTATATTGCGGCCGACTGACGCCGGGCCGTGAGAGACAATGGAATTGACTGTGACCTGAGGTCGAAACAATAAATAATAATATACAGTGAACGCAGTCACGAATTACAATACGAAACATACAGAGACACAATATAGATACAGTCTTGATGCCTGTGAATGAAGAAACATGTGATACACAATGTGTGACATTCGTATAAATACCATAAAGTAAAAATGACAAAAATGCGTGACCTGGCACGTTTTAGGCGTGACTAATTTAGCTTGAAGAAAACGGGAAGTCACCAAAGAAAACAAGCTCAGCGGAGACTTAATTAATGGCGCCGCCGAAACACTATCCTGGCGCCGAATTGGTGACTTTACAACATCTTTTAGTAACTTCTGAAATCCTCCCTTTTACAATGATATTGCCAAGTGGAATGTTTTTCTCTTCAAACAGACCTCGAGCACTTCCATTCTCTACAACAATTATATCGAGAAGTGCATCAGCTACATCTAACTTGGTGAAATCAAAGTACCGAACCACGGCAGCTAACACTTAGGTTACAGAAATATCTGTACTTTCGTCAGTTATTAATGAAAATTTTTGATTTCTACGTATGTCATTTATCTCTAATTTTTCATAATGTGCAATGCCATCTTGAATAATGTATGTAAGTTTTGTTCTTTTAAATTTCATCTTTTTGGCGATGTCATTTTCTGGTAAAGCTCTTTTGCAAACTTGAAGCAGGTGATCAGTTGTCTCTCTTTAACCAGTCTAAAATTTTCACCTTCTAGCCATTCATCTTTAAATGACTGTAGCCTACATACCAAGTTTTTCTCTTTTTCTTGGGCGATTCCTCACTCACACTTAAACTAAAAAATAATCCAATACCTTCGGTCACAACGAAAGCTAGGACACAAATGAAATTTGAACCGAGGTCTGAGAGAGAGACCTTGCTCATGCTCACCGATTATGAGACGTGAAACGGTGAGATGTTCGTTCATATGATTTCAAGTTGCTTCCTATGTGCTTATGACATGTTCATACAAAATCCGTCACAGAAATAGTTCTGAGCCATTGGGGAAGAGTTCTTATTGACGAGACTCCCAAAAAATTTTAGGTTGTTGAAATGGCTGGGAAGAAAACCGAAAACGTTTATCCGGAACAGACATAATCGGTGTTTCTTTTCAATCATAATGGAAGATACGTTGTGGAATCATGTTTGCCATTTTATCAAATGTAATTTTTCTGCTACAGTTATTAATGAATTTGATTATTTTTATCTATTTTCAACTTTGCATTTGCACTCCGTCTGCCATCTTTGATATAAAGTAGTTGCCTGGGGCCTAGGCCAAACCTTTCAGTTCAAGCTATTTATGTAGTCTAAGTAGCATGTCCAATTTGTAGTACATAATATATTATTAACAGCAATGAAGCCTTAGGGCATCAGCAGTGAAGTGAAGAGAAAAGCTTTGAGAGGGCCTGAGCGGTGACCGCCCTATAGTCCGAAGGCCCGATAGTCCGAAGGTCCGATAGTCCGAAAGTCAGCAGGCCCGATAGTCCGAAGGTCCGATAGTCCGAAAGTCAGCAGGCCCGATAGTCCGAAGGTCCGATAGTCCGAAAGTCAGAAGGCCCGATAGTCCGACGGACTGTAATCAGCCCCCCACCCCTCCATAGCTAATACGGCAAAATTGTAACCAGTAAACACCCATAAAAATACCAACCTACGACTATCGGACCTTCGGACTATCGGGCCTTCGGACTAACGGACTGTAATCGCCTGAGCAGCTGGGAAGGACGACTTGACCCAGACGTAGCTGTAACTTTATGTCAGACCAGAAATAAACCTGTCATCCATCTTATTTCATTCGAATCCGTTGCGGATTTATTAAATAAGTTTCATAAATAAACACAGATAAGGAAACCTGTGTAAAAAAAATTATACCGTTACGGAAACCTAGACATATGCTGCGAGTCATGTATTTTTTGTCTGCGGAATAAAAATAGTGAGAATATTCTGAAGGACAAAAACAGTGTCAACCTTTGCGCAACAAAAGTAGGCTAAAACTTGTGTGAACTTTGATACATTTATTTTTCTTAAACGTCTGGTTAAAGTTTCAAAACAAACGCGAACTTTTTTACATTTACATAGTTGACTTGATTCCTTCACACTGTAGATGATGTGCTGACGAGAATCCCCCTGGTGGGATATCGCATCGTAAAGGACTCGAACCCGGTTTTATACCGTCGGAACAAAAAGTTTGACCAGCCCCTTCTTCTCATATTGAAGAGGCTTGAATGTTCTAATTTACCAAATAATTCGCCTTTCCTTGAAATGTCGATTGTGTCATGGATTATCGTCGACGGAAGGTCACTTAGGTCAGTCAAGGAAATTGGTCAGTTTCGACCGGAAGTATTGACCGAATGGAAGGTCAATCAATGATTGATGTTAAGTTTGTGAGTTAAATATGGTTGAATTAAGTGGGGCAATTCCCTTCTCTTGAAGGTAAGGTTTGCGTTATTTAACAATTTAAACCATTATTTAAATCATATCTAAATAACGCCGAAGGTCAGTCAGTGATTGAAGTTTATTTTGAGTAAAGAAAATTTGGTTAAATTCGAGATATTAAGTTCAATATGGATGGAATAAGGTCTCATGGCCAATGTTATGTCGGCGTTATTTAAGCCTTATTTATTTTATTTGAACTGTTATTTGGCTTTTAAGTCGCTGCCTAAGGGTTGCATTGCTTTGGGATTGGTCGCTTCAAGGGTATGAAAAGCATAACCAGGCCTATGCAAGGCTAGACTGGGCCAGGCTAGGCTAGAAGTCAGTATTAACTTTATTATTTATGAAACTGGTTTTATTGAAGTTCCTGGGTTTCATTTTGACCAATTTGATTTTCAGGTTTCATGGGCAAGGTTGGACTCAGAGCCAGGTTAGGTTAGGAGTCATTATTGCCTTCATTTATTTTGACTGTTCAATTGATCTGGTTTTATTTAAGTTTCTGGTTTTGATTTTGACCAATTTTCTTTGTAGTTTCTTGGTCAAGGGGAATTTGAGCATAGCCGGGCCTGTAAGGGTAGGTTAGGCTTGAGGGTTTTGGCATTTAAATCTTGGTTGTAATAAAAAAAGGCTCTTATTCAGAATTAAGGTAAAATTGAATACTACTACCGCACCCCTTTAGTTAGGTAATTATCAGTTTTTGTGCAAAATGGGTGCTGCATTTTGTACCAGCCGCTTGAGGTTTAATGTGAATATAAACAAAAGACAATAAGTGCCATAAACTTAAACAAAAGACATGAACTTGAACAAATAGCTGTAAATATTTCGGTCACCAACTGGCTGGATTTTGACTGTGATAAGTTAGACCTCCAGTTTCATTGCAGTTGCTTGTACATGCATGGCCTGTCATGCAGTCATTATGGCCCAGGGCATGACTGTGTCAGACGAGAATTTTTTAAGGGAATGAGGAGAAAAACCAGTAAAAGAAGAACATTATGTAAGCTGAAAATATCTAAAAGTCTTAACATGATACAACTAGGTTGTAAAGTCACCACATCGGCGCCAGGATAGTGTTTCGGCGGCGCCATTAATTAAGTCTCCGCTGAGCTTGTTTTCTTTGGTGACTTCCCATTTTCTTCAAGCTCAATTAGTCACGCCTAAAACGTGCCAGGTCACGCATTTTAATCATTTTTACTTTATGGTATTTATACGAATGTCACACATTGTGTATCACATGTTTCTTCATTCACAGGCATCAAGACTGTATCCATATTGTAGCTCTGTATGTTTTGTATTGTAATTTGTACTCGTTCACTGCATATTATTGTTTATTGTTTCGACCTCAGGTCACAGTCAATTCCATTGTCTCTCGCGCCCGGCGTCAGTCGGCCGCAATATAAGCTGCCTGGATCTGTAATAAAGTAGCAGTAACTTTTACCTGCTCGTTTCTTTGACACCTTACAGTGGTGACCCCCGGAGTATCCCGGAGCCATTAGCGGACTCACACGGCGACTCAGTCTTGGCTCCAGGATTTCTCCAAAACGCTTTTAGCGGCCTAAACACGGCGCTGTAACCAGCGTTTGAGCGTGCTGACTCTCATCGGCGTACCCCACCAGCGTCACTAGCGGAACCACACGGCGCACGAAAGTGCGTACTGACGCGAGTACCCCACTCCAGTAAGGGGTCAAAGGAGCGAGCATGGACGCGATATCCCCTCCTTCATGCAGTTAAACGCGGACCCCGCGGACTCGGAGGTTTACCTACCTCCCATCACAGCCGCGCCCCCCGCATCGAGGCCCTCCCGCAACTCCACACCAGCGCCCGAACACACAACGGCCGGGCAACACAATCGCGGGCCGCCCTCACCGTAAAGCTGCCGCCGTTTACGCAGGGGAACCCATCGATGTGGCTGCGCAGGGTGGAGAGCCACTTCAGAATCGCGGACCTCACGGACAAAATCCTACAGGCCGACACAGTGCTCAACGCCCTTCCGGAGGACGTGTACAGAAAACTCATCTCGCGAAAGTACCGAAACACACACCTCACATACAGCACCACAAAAAAGTTCCTCCTCGAAGCTTGCTCCCTGCCCATCGCCGAGCGGGCCGCCCGTGCTATCGACCTTGCCATAAATCCACGCCACGACCTCAATTCAAGAGACGCTTGGGGCATGGTCGTAGATCTCCTGTCACTACCAGACTTGGGTGGCACAAAGAAGCGGCAGGAGATAAGCTTCACACGGGAAATCTACCTTCGCCAACTCCTCCCGGAGGTACGCAACCAGATCGCTCACCCCTACACCATGCCTGTCGAGGACCTCATAGAGACGGCGCAACACCTCACAGACTCCGTCAAGGCTTCACAGCGGCTAAAACCGGCCACACAGCCGGTCAGCTCCGTCCAGCCTGAAGAGGACGTAGAGCAGCCCGTCAACGCCATCGCCAACAGACGTCCACCGAACCACAGCAGATGGAGGTCCCGGGCTTCTGTCGCTACCACAAGTGGTTCGGAAAGACGCCCGAAACTGCCTGCCGCCCTGCTTTCGTTCACCCGCTCAAAAACGGGGGTGGCGGCGCCAGCAGGACAGGCCGCCATGGCAGCCGAAGAACCCAGGGCCTCAAAAACAGTAGGTTTTACGTCCGCGACACCGTCTCCGGCAGGATGATGCTGGTCGACACAGGAGCCTTTAAATCGGTCTTCCCAGCATCCAGAGAGGACCGCAACCAGACACCAGACCCGGCCGCTTTCCTGACAGCCGCCAACGGAACCCCATCCTCTCCTACGGCACCAGGCTCCTGTCGATCTCCATCCTGGCCAGAGTTACTCCTGGGACTTCATCGTCGCGGACGTAGGAACCCCACTCCTGGGGGCCGATTTTCTGGCACACTTCGGCCTGCTAGTCGACGTGGGGCAGCGCCTCCTCGATACCGACTCCTGCCGGTCTCTCCCGTTAACGGCGGGACCCAGACCCACCATCAGCACCGCCGCCCCACCAGTATGCACACCTACTGTCGGAGTTCCCTGAGGTATTTAAGCCCGAGCTTCGCTAAGTCCCCGGGCCCCAGCCAAGCACGGCATATACCACCATATAGTGACTAAAGGGCCCCGACACATGCGGTTCCGCAGGCTTCCCCTCAGCGCCTTCAGGAGGCGAAAAAAAGCATTCAAGGAGATGGAACAGATGGGCATCTGCAGGAAAGCCTCCAGTCCATGGGCCTCCCCTCCATATGGTGCAGAAACCGGACGGCTCCTGGAGACCCTGCGGCGACTACAGGCGGCTCAACATTGCAACAGAGCTCGACCACTACCCTCTACCCAACATGCAAGACCTCACGGCCTCCTTTCACGGGGCCAAAATATTCACTAAATTGGACCTTCTTAAATCTTATTTCCAGGTACCTGTTGCGCCAGAGGACATACCAAAGACAGCCATCATCACGCCCTTCGGGTCCTATGTGTTCGCCTTCTCCACCTTCGGGCTGAGGAACGCCAGGGGCCACCTTCCAGCAGCTCATGGACAGCATCCTGGGGACCTAAAATTCTGCGTCTGCTACGCCGACGACATTCTCATATTTTCCAGGTCTCACAGCGAACACCAGAGACACATCAAAGCAGTCCTCCAGCGCCTCCAAGAGAACGGCCTCGTCGTCCGTTTCGACAAGTGTACCTTCGGCGTCCAGAAAGCAGAATTCCTGGTCACGAGGTGTCTCCGACAGGCGTCCGCCCTCTTACATCGAAAGTGGCAGCCGAGCCAAGTTCCCGACACCCACCTCCATCAAGGCCGCCCAGGAGTTCCTTGGGATGGTAAACTTTACAGGCGGTTCATCCCCGGGATTGCGCACACCACGGCCCCCCTGACGGAAGTCCTAAAAGGTCAACCGAAGTCCCTGTCTTGGGGACCCAGCCAGCAGCAGGCCTTTTCCCTGACGAAGGCCGCCCTCACCAAGGCAACCGCCTTGGCACACCAGGATCCCAAGGCTCCCCTCCAGCTGACGACAGACGCCAGTAACGTCGCCTGCGGTGCTGTTCTGGAGCAAATCATCAACGGCGCCCCCCAGCCCATCGCCTTCTTCAGCAAGAAGTTCAGTCCCGCAGAGACCCGCTACAGCACCTTCGACAGGGAACTCTGCGCGATGTACCGCGCAGTTCGGCACTTCAAGTTCCTCCTGGAGGGGACGCCCTTCACAATCTTCACAGACCACCAGCCACTGGTTCACGCCTTCACGAAGCAGGGGGACGATGGTCTTCCAGACAGCAGCGCCACCTCTCAGCCATAGCCGAATTTACCTGTTCCGTCAGGTACCTCCCCGGCAAGAAAATCCCGAGCAGACGCCCCTCCAGAGTCGAGTTGAACGCAGTGCAGCTTGGTGTAGATTACCAGGACCTTGCCAGAGAACAGGCCGCTGACCCAGAAACCCCAGCATACCGCACCGCCATCACATCCCTCAAGTGGCGGACGTGACCTCGCCCCGAAGGCCCCAGCCTGCTCTGTGACATCAGCACAGGCCAGCCCCGCCCTTGGTTCCAGCCTCACGCCGCCGCCAGGTATTCGACATAATTCACGGCCTCACACCCTCCGGCAGGACCACGGCCAAACTGCTTTCAAAAAGTTCGTCTGGCACGGGTGCAAAAGGACGCCACGGCCTGGGCAAAACAGTGCCTGCAGTGCCAGACCAGTAAAGTGGGTCGTCACACGCAGTCGGGGTAGGCGAGTTCCCACAGCCAGGGCGCCGCCGGCCACATCCACATCGACGTCGTCGGGCCCCTTCCCCATCAGGCGGATCCAGATACCTCCTGGACGGTGGTAGACCGTTCGACGAGGTGGCCCGGCCACACCCATGCAAGAAGCCACCGCCAGCGCGTGCGCTGAGGCCCTGCTCTCCAGTTGGGTTAGCCGCTCGGCGCCCCGACCACATCACAACCGACAGGGGCCCCGCTTTCTCTCCGAGTTGTGGTCTGCCCTGGCTCAACTGCTGGGAACCACGCACCACACCACCACAGCGCATACAACCCAGCGGCCAACGGCCTGGTCGAACGGTTCCACAGGTCCCTAAAGTCATCCCTCATGGCCCGCTGCACCGCCGAGGACTGGAAACATCAGCTGCCGTGGGTCCTCCTCGGGTTGAGGACCGCCCCAGAGCCGACGGCACCCCATCCGCAGCTGAACAAACCTATGGGGAACCCCTCGTGGTGCCGGAGAGCTCGTGACGGATGAACGCCACTCCCATCACTGCAGAGGCTCCGCGACGTGGCCGGCAAGTTCGCCTTGCAGGCGCCATACATCGACAAAGCAACCACCTTCATGCCGCCACAGCTGTCATCCGCCACCCACGTCTTCGTCAGAGTCGACGCCGTCCGCCCACCACTAACTAAGCCCTACAGGGGACCCTTCCACGTGCTGGAACGGAACAGCAAGGCGTTCCAGCTGGCACTCCCAGGCAAGGACGACTGGGTTTCCATAGACCGGCTAAAGCCCGCCTTCCTGTCGGAGAGTCCCGGCAGCGACGCAGCACCCCTTCCGCCCAACCGCACTCCAGCACGCCCTCACCCCTGCAGGCGCGGCTGCCCCAGGAAGGGACCGCCCAACCAGCAGCCTCACAGGCAGGAGGCCCCTCCCTTATCTTCAAGGAGCCGCGGCACCCTTCAGCGTCCCAGCAGATACAGGGATTAGTCAGACGCGTCCCTCGTCTTGGGGGGGGAGTATTTGTAAAGTCACCACATCGGCGCCAGGATAGTGTTTCGGCGGCGCCATTAATTAAGTCTCCGCTGAGCTTGTTTTCTTTGGTGACTTCCCATTTTCTTCAAGCTCAATTAGTCACGCCTAAAACGTGCCAGGTCACGCATTTTAATCATTTTTACTTTATGGTATTTATACGAATGTCACACATTGTGTATCACATGTTTCTTCATTCACAGGCATCAAGACTGTATCCATATTGTAGCTCTGTATGTTTTGTATTGTAATTTGTACTCGTTCACTGCATATTATTGTTTATTGTTTCGACCTCAGGTCACAGTCAATTCCATTGTCTCTCGCGGCCCGGCGTCAGTCGGCCGCAATATAAGCTGCCTGGATCTGTAATAAAGTAGCAGTAACTTTTACCTGCTCGTTTCTTTGACACCTTACAAGGTCACTAAGCAAACCTAAATGTCTCGAAACTCCTTAAAAATAAACCAAAATGGTTGGAAATTAGGTTTTTTCACTCTGGGTAATTTTTCATGTAAAACTGTGTCCTGCCGCTTTAATGTAATTTTTAGGCTGTAATTTTTAATAAACTAGAGGATTCATGCAAACATAGGGTTGCGAGTCTGTCCTACCAACCTAGCCTGACCCTGAAGGTTTGGATTTCTGCTGGAAAGTCCCCTGTACTATATTAGAAATAGGGAAACTATAGTAGGCTAGTAACAATTAACGACTGTTTCAGTTTGGTGGATTAGTCAAAATCATGTGGAAAAACTGTAATAATAATTGCATTTGGAAAATGCATAAAAACCTACTTGAAAGGTGAAAAATAGGATACAGTACTTTGAAGCTTTTGCCAGAGTTGTATAAGTAATTCAACTTGTCAAGAACAGAGTGTCGTGACACCAGTGTAGTTTATGGCACTTGTAATATGACAGATATGGGGACTGGTGAAATTACTCTGTGAGACATGAAAGGAGTGTTTTAATAAATATGAATTTATCATTCATTTTATGCAGTTGCTTTAAAACTGCAACAAAAATACAATTGTTCCAACACGATATACAAACCATTGGTCCTTAGAGAATACCTGATGTAAACATTCCAATTTGTGTTCTGCCATTTTTTCGGACCTCTTTGCCTGACTGTCGTTAAGCTCTTTATTATCCTGATGGGATCTTTCTGTATTTTTTGTATATATTACGTGTGTTTGATATTTATTAATATACAAACCCACGATTCGTGATAGCCTTGCATAAGCCGTGGTAATGCTTCTCTTCCAGTAGTCTTATTTAGATACTGAAGGCGTTCCCCTGTGCATTCGGAGATATTAGATTGGGACGTAATATCTTCGTTTCCCTACATTGATCGGGATGTAAAAAGTTCTCTCCCCTTCTTGGGCTCCCGCCCTCCGTGTACAAGGGCGTAACTGTCATGTATGTCTTAACGTAAGTGCAAGACATGTTATATAACGCCGTCCGTAGATGTGTTTAGTTCAAAGCTACAGCTAGATGTTACCTAATGCTTTAGAGCATAAGTATGGTCAGTTATTATTTTGTTAATATCGAATCCGACACACAGGCTTCGGTCCTATAAATTCTACCTCATGCATGCAGAATATAATCCCTTATTAGTGTCGAGCTCCGATGCTCATATGTTTGTTATGATTCCGTTATATATACCTTTTGTATTTTGTATACACCTCTTACTGCCTTCTTCTCAAATGTAGCAGAGCAAATAAACACGAGCTGAAAGATGGCATCGTCGACTAAGCCTTATCATCGCCCTTCATCCTCAGACATCTGCAACAAGAATGGGACCAAACCTCAGATACTAAATACATCATATTTACTTTGCAGGTAAGAATGAAGAATTGTAGGATGTGTTATATATACCAACACATCAGCCAGGTTCCTGAACCATCACCGAATGGAAGTAGAGGCCACTACTTTGCCACCTTTCTGGCCGACCATTCAAGGTACAGTGAAATTTCTACAATGAAGAAAAAAATTGAAACAATGGAAAAATTCAAGGAGCACATGGCCAGGGCAGAGAGAAAACACAACAGACTTTTGCAGTGCCTCCACACTGGTAATGGGAGTGAGTATGTCAGCAAGGAATTCTCGGCTTTTCTTACAGAGAAGGGAATAGAGAGATGGCTGACAATCCCGTACACTCCTCAGCAAAATGAAAGAGCTGAACGCCTAAACCTGAGTTTACTGGCCATAGCAAGATGCATGATGATTGAGTCTGGAGTACCACAAAAATTCTGGGCTGAAACAAATTGCATCAAGAATAGAACAATGTCAACGGCCATAAACGAGATTCCATTTGTGCTGTGGAGTGGGAGAAACCTCGAACGTGATCCCCTGAAATTGATCAAAGTGTTTGGCAGTGAAGTTTTGGCTAAGCTGAGGGAGACTCCAAAGCTGGAAGTTTGAGCAGAAAGATGTCTAAACAAATAGCAGCTCTCTTCTTACCTGACTCTGACACTGACAACAACACTGATTGGGAGAACCTTTTCTCTGGTGATGAAACCAACAGTAGCAACCTGGGAAACAATCAAGAAAATCAAGAAGACATTCCTGAAAGTCAGGAAAACAATCAAGAAAATAAAGAAGAAATTCCAAAAGAACAAGAAAGTCAAGAAAGTCAAGAAAATCATCAAGAGAACCACGATGAGGAACCCAATTTGAGAAGGCCTCAAAGGATGAAGAAATCAAAGAAGTGCCATTGTTTCAAGGTCAAGACAGATTTGCAGCATTTGCCAAAAGACCCATTGACTGTCGAAGAAGCATTCAGTTGTCCCGACAGAGACAAGTAGGAAGCTGCCATGCTGCAAGAAATGGAAAGGATTAGAAAGCATGGACACTGGAAAATAGTGCCAAGACCAACAGAACAAAAAGCGATTGATAGTAAGTGGGTATTCAGAAGAAAAACAAATGAACTTGGTGAGGTAACAATACACAAAGCAAGGTTAGTGGCCAGAGGGTTCTGCCTAACATCTGCTGTGGACTATCTCGAGACTTATGCCCCTGTAGTGAGAAAATCAAGCATTAGACTGCTATTGACCTTAGCTGCTGAAAATTCAAGGTCTGTTGAACAGCTTAATGCAAATTCACCCTACCTAAACAGTGGACTCAAGGAAATCATATTTAGGGAACAACCAAAGGGATGTGAAGTTGCAAACAGAAAGCATTTTGTTTGTGAAGTGGAGAAAAGTATCTATGGCTTGCCTCAAAGCTGTAGAAATTGGAATGGAGAACTGAACAAGAAGCTGACAAAAATGGGCATGATTAGATCTGAATAATTATAATGAAGCAAAAACAATCATTACTGGAGTTCATGTAGATGATTTCATCATTGTTGGAAATTCGGAAGATGTGACTCATTTCAAGATAGAATTCCAGAATTATTTTGCTGTGAAAGAGCTAAGCGAGGCTGCAAGGCATCAAAAATTCTTTCCATTAAATACATCAGAAAAGATCCATCAACAATTCTGATACGCCAGAGAGACTGCATTCAAGAAGTGCTGATAAATCGAAATCTTGCTCAATCAAAAGGGTTGGCAACTCCATTAGCCCTAAATTTTAGACAAAAAGTAACAGAAGATGAAAAATGTAGTGCACCAGAATGCAGAGGAATCACTGGTAGCTCATCACACCTAGTAAATTGCACTAGGCCTGACACTGCTTTTGCCACTGGAGCACTGTGCCAGAAAAATCAAGAACTTCACAAACGAGATCAGAAGGATGCAAAACATCTGCTACGATATCTCAAGAAGATTCAACATTTAGCCATTTGCTACCAGACAACTCAAGGATGCCTAACAGCATGGGTGGATGCAGACCATGCAAATGATCATGATGGAAGAAAATCCACCACTGGCTTTGTGATAATTCTAGCAGGCGGACCAATATCATGGAGAAGCAGGAAGGGGAGAATAACTACACTCTTAACTAATGAAGCAGAGTACATAGCATTTTGTGAAGCAACAAGAGAAGTAGTTTATTTCAGAACGTTGCTTCGGGAACTTGGATTCGTGAATTTTGTCGACAAGTCAACAGAAATAAATGTTGACAATCAGGCTGCCACAGCCTTAGCAAATGACACTCATTGCTTTGAGAGATCAAAGTACATTGATGCCCAAAAGCACTTAGTAACTAGAGCAAATCAACCTGAGGAAAATCAACAGCAAGTACATTCCATCAAAGAAGAATTTGGCTGATCTCCTTACCAAGATCATTGCGCAGAGAGGACCCAAGAACTAATCACTATTGTATGTCTGCTGTAAAAGTGCCATTGATTTAGACAATACTTCACTTGTCACTTCTGCCAAATAATTGTTTTATTATTGTCAGATTTGCAAGTTCATATTTGACAAATATTATGCAACGTTAAGTTGTAGTTTACTTATTCTGATTCTAATACTCACTGTTTGCATATTATGCCCATCATTATTTGCTAGTTTTGAGTGCAGCTATAAACTGTAAATGTTTGATGTCTTACCAAATACTTTTATGATAGCATTGTATTCTCTGTATCGTCTTATCTTCGTGTACTTACACATCATTTCATATACTCAAATATTTGGATGTACTCAATTGGGGTATTTTGTTTGTAATGTCAGATAAAAATCTTTTTTTTTTTCTTTTAAAATAACTTTTTCGTCTTTACTCAAGTTATAACATAACTTTTCATCAAGGAGAGGTGTTAAAACATTCGTCTAAATACACGATTCTCAATTTTGTCTCTTTTATACTTACCGCATACCAGAATATACACAAACCCGCCCGAGATGGTGAGAGCTGCAGTCAGTATTGCCACAGCTTTGATTTTTCACAAGATCCTGTGAATTTGGCTATCACCGTGTGATCTTGTGAAATAATTTGAAAACTTCACAAAATCTGAATTTCTGTCATATTGGGGTATATAAATTAAATAATTACCAATACTATTTGAATTATGATTATGGTGATTATCTAATCATCATGATAATACATCCAACATTAGCTTGAATTGGTGATTAAAGAACCATTGGGAAATAATGAGAGCAGGTTCTGACAAGATTGTCAAGTGTTTTTAATAGAGTTGTTTATCCAGATACGAAAGAGGTTTCCACTCAGTGAAAATAATATGTTAGCCTGTTGAATCTTTTGGAACCTAAAACGTCTCTTACTCCAGAGAGTTATCATAAATTCATTTCTAAGCTTGCCATTCATTTCCGTACACTTGTAAAAGAAGGGGAATTAGATAAACTTCAAGAACAATGGCGAGACCTTTTATATTTAAAAGAAAGTCTAAAACACCTAGATCAATCTGCAACATCTGTTTGGTTTGAACTTAATCAAGCAAATGGTGGACTTAAGTCAACACAAATTTTGATTTGCTTTCCAAGTTCATGTTTGGTTTCTTAGCATTCCCACATTCATCAGCTTCTGTTTTTCCTCCGAGGCATCACTGCCACGTTCACATTGATTGTCGCTTCTTGAATTGTGAACTCTCAAAGCGACAATCTTCAAAGAGTGAAGATCTTAAAAAATATACGGGTTTAGCTGTAACTGAATACAGAGGGTGAAATTAACTCTTTAGTGTTGTGTGGTTTAGGTATGAAATTCTATGTTAAATTTTGTTTGAAAATGAATTATTAAGAATTTTTACTAATTCTACTAACGAAAATCTTGTTTTGCTTAAAATTTTAAGAATGTATAACTTTCAGTTATTACTGTAGAGCTAAGAACAGAAATAAAAATGGACCTGTGAATAGTAATCAGTACTGTCTATAACTCGGATGGTCAGACGTTTCACAAAGGCGATTTTTTCTTTTTTTTGTCATTCGGAAGTCAGAAATTCAATATGAGAATACTCATATTTCTTCATTATATTAAGAGAGAGAGAGAGAGAGGATCGAGCTGCACAAGCTCTAAGAATATTCCACAAGGGGTTGCTCAGACTGGGTGGATTTGAGAGCTATCTCACTCTTCGTTGAAGAATTTCCAGTTCACATTCAATTTTCGCATAGTTCACTTCATCCATGCAAATACTATTATCCAATAACCATTGTATTCGTTTTCTCAACTCAGTCCTTAATGGGTGGGTAGCTTTAAAATCCTTTTCCGGTTATTTCTGACACTCACTGAAGGGCAAATTTCACAATATGTTTCGCAACAGTTTTACAAATGGATTCCCTTCCTGACTCCTCCTCCTCCTTCCCATCCGAGATTGGGAAACGTTTCATTACTAACAAATAGCATTTATTATCTAAGATTAAGCTTACGATTTTCTTTGAGTATATAGCCTAAAAATTTCCTACGCAGAGTTTTTGTCAACATAAACTCCCATTTAGTCATTTTAATCATTGTCTAATACTTATAAAAGTTCTAATCATTTGGGCCGTTGACTCGTATGTACATCATTGCTGACGTTGAGAAACGGCCGGAAGGTTCTGATTTGATTATTGGTGATGTAATTTCAGTTGTGATGTGTTTAATTTCAGTAAAGTGCACCGTGGGTTGCACTTGTGATTTACGATGAGTTTACACTGAAGAAACTCAGCTGGAAAATTGTTCTTGTTGTTCCAGAATTATGGAACATTTTGGAACAGCAGCATATAAACCCCTGCGAGCATCACATACAGCACTTTCTTCCTAGACACTAAGTGAAGAAGAACCACAGCAGGTGTTCAGATTAGGAAGCGGGTTGATGGCGGCATACGTACACAGCGACAAAGTCCAGCTTCCTGTTTTTGATTTATCAGAGTAATCCACTATGCTGAAAGGACATGAAGCATGTCCAGTGACCGAGTAGTCTGTGAACATTTTGTATGAAACTTGAACCAAGTAAGTTTGTCGTATTTTAGACAGTTTTTCTGTGTTTTCAAGTGACCCACACACAGTACAGAATTCTTCCCCTTGTGTGTAAAGTAACTTTAGCATGTCATTGGTAGAGAAACCTACCTTGAATGAGTCAAGTCCAGCACTGGGGATCTCGGTGCAATTTTCCTTCTTCTTTTATTGTGGATTCAGCCCATGTGCTCTCAGTATTGTATTGTTTTTGAAAGTAAAGTAAATGTGCGTAGCTTGGGAAGATTGTTTATAGTTTATTGTTTTTTTTACCAAAACCATAACAATGCCTTTTTGTTTGGATAGCTACCTATTGTGAGTTTTGGTTGAGAGTTAGTGTCTTGGATGATTACATATCCCAGCCCAAAACACTTACCTAAAAATACAGTTCATGTTGAGAAAACTCTCGACAGTGGATAGTCATCAACTTTTTTTCCTACATTTGTCAGGACCCAAAACTGCCTGTTTTCAGTTTCAATTCTGAGATTTCCTCTCCAAAAAAGCAATATTACTTTCTTAATTAACAGTGACTATATTTTACCTGTAGGAGAAGTCTGTCAGTCAGTGCATCCTGTTGGAACCAAAACAACAAGCTTCCTGGTTAAAGCGGCCAGTACCAATATATTGTAAAAGAGGTAACAACAAGCTTACTGGTTAAAGCGGCCAGTACCAATATATTGTAAAAGAGGTAAATGTAATTTTTAAAAAATAAAATTTTTAGGAAAATTTTGCTATATTTTGTGTGATTTATAATTTAGTGAAATCACTACAACCAAGACTGCCTGTGAACCATAAAACGTGGCCCAGATCAACAGCATAAAATGTTAAGATGATATCGTTTGTTAACCCTACAGTACCTATAAAGAATAAGTGTTTACCAGACAGATGTTTATGAGTGGATGGGGTTACATAAGATTTAGTGCTGAAGTGAAGACCAAATCTATATTTGGTCAAGTCGCCCGATAAGGCTTCCCAAGGCTGACTGCTTCTCTCTCTCCTCATCCCTTAGCTAAGGGTTCAGGTATCTTGATGCATTCTCTCCAGTTACTTCTAACGACAGCATCTCCCGTAACTGATCTCTTTACCTCCAAATCCTCCATCACTTTATGATGCCATATTGTTTCCAAAATTGATACTCTTCTGCCAGTTTTGTTATGTTAATACAGATTTTGTAGGTCAGTTCTGCATTTGCACTGACAGTATGAATTGTTTCCTTCTCCCCAATAATACCCAAATGCAGAGTTAACCTCATTATTATTACCTGGTGTGTGTGTGTGTGTGTGTGTGTGTGTGTGTGTGTGTGTGAGAGAGAGAGTTTAGGAAGGGCGATTGTCTTTATCATTGTAACCTTATTGTAGCTTTGATTCATCTGAGTCCCATTGAATTGTAATTCCCTCTGAGTAACTCATTTTCATTTATCTCTTATATAATTACCCATTTGATACGTTTAACCTTTATTCATTAAATTAGTTTTAAGTTTAAATTCAACAAGCGCATTGCGATACCCCTCTATTTTATTTCATTTTTCCTGTTCCAAGTTTAGTGAATGGTGAATATAATTTGATCTGGTAAACTTTGCTTTGTGTTCATACTTTCAAGTCAAACAAGTAACCTATAGAAACAAGGTGACATATTGAGTCCTCTGATGTCTGAAAATCAACCTGTGAGTACTCATAAGATTATATGAGAGAGAGAGAGAGAGAGAGAGTTGTACCTACCTCTCATCGTATCTTACTGCCACTTACGATGCGATTCAAAGAAACGAATACAAAACATAATATTGATCGATCCAGTGATTGCCACTTCAGTATGATGTCGTCTGGCAAATGAGAGATTGGAAGGAACATCTGGGAAATATTTCGGTGGTTGTATGATGACTCTCGTTAGTGCATTTTACTCAGACCTGGCCATATGCCAGCGCGGGCTCTCTCTTACTCTTGGAGCAGCCTGTAACGTTGTTGTCCTTTTCCCTCATATAGAAGATTATTTTGTTCATTTTAAATTTTACCTGAATGATCACTGCGGGCGCCTTCTGCTCAAATGTTTCTACCCACGAATTACTGGTTTTATGTGTTATTTTCTAACCCCTTTTCATCACCTACAAGTCCCAGCTCAAGACACACACACACACACACACACACACACACGTGTGTGTGTGAGCGAGAATTTCATTCTGCCAAAGAAATTTTGGAAAAGATTCAATGTCTTGACAGGCAACATTGGACAGTAGTACAGCAAGATGAATGTCTCTCAATTTTTCATGTTTTACAAACCCCTTGTCGTAGAATAATGATAAGAATGATGTCTTTAATGATGGAGTCTAGTTGTACAGTGCATGCATTCAATGTTCACGCTGTTGAAGGAAGCCGTTAGATTTCAGGGTTCCCTCGGAGGTTCATGACACGAATGTCGCCGGACAGGTATTGAATATCTTACGGAGGCCTCATATGAGTGAACGTAGTTCCAAAACCTGCAATAGCAATGCTGGTATACAATGCGTGGCTTCCTTTTTGCAAATCATTTTAGATGATCAATCACTCAAACACTTAATTGCTTGTGCTGAAATTCGTGTCTGAACAACTGCGCTTAATGACACTGAATAAACCTGGGTGTTCATCATAGTTGGTTTCCTTTTCATCTTGGTTATATAATTAATTTCCTCAAAGTTTCAGACTCTTGACGGATCAGAAATTCCTAACATTGCCTCATAGTTATTCCACCATCAGGAGATTGTTTGTTTACAAACAGCACAGCCAAACTACAAAACAAAATGACACTACTACCCAATGACAGATAAAATAGTGATACTGATGGAAGATGGAATTCAGGCAAAACCATATTTTGGTTATAAAGGTGGGAATATTATCAGTGCAGCCTTTGACAGCAGTGAAGCTGCAAAAAGTGCAATCATTTTTATGATGAACAATGTAAAGACCAAATTCAAAGAAGCTGTAAATATCATTTCCATTAAAAGCATGAAAGCTGATGTTCTGCACTGCACATTGAAGAGAGTAATTACAGGCTTAGAAAAAAATAGGTTTCACCTTGTTTTGCATGGTAACAGATAGCAATGCTGTCATTGAGAAAGCAATGTCCTGGTTTGCCAGTCCTCCACAACTGTCTGTAGTGTATCCCCACCCATTTCAGAGTAAGAGACCCTTTTTTGCACTCGCTTATTGAGCTTGCTTTTTTGTCTGTCTGTTTGCCTTGGTGAAGTCTTGTAACAATTTTTTGCCTGTTCCCTTCATCTGATGCTGTTGAAATTTTGCATGGTTAATCAGTCCCGGTGACAATATAGCCTTATATGATGAATAGGTCAGCAGTGACCTCTCCCAGTATCTCAGGATTTGTATGAAACTCTTTGGATGTATCAAAACTTCTTTGGCTCGGCAGAATAATTTAATAACTCTACGAATTTTTCAAACCTTCTTTGATTCGACAGGATGTCAATTTCGTTAGCTACAATCAGAAATCAGTTACAATTTCTGTCAAAACTAAAAATATAAAATATAAAAAAATATGAAAAAAAATTTAAACACACTTTTAGTAAATTGCACTGACAAGTAAAAAATAACTTTTTTGAGACACCAGGATTTCCTTACAATTAATCATGTCTACAAAAATAAAAGCATGGGCGCCAAACATGGAAGGAAATGCTACAAGAAAAGAAGTATATTTTTTTTCTTGTAGAACTTCCTTCCATGTTTGGGGCTCACAATTTAATTGTAAGAAAATCCTGGTGTCTCAAAAAATTATTTTTTTTTTTTACTTTTTAGTGCATTTTAATAAAAGCATGTTTAAATTTTTTTTTAGTTTATGCTTTTTATTTTGACGGAAATTGTAACCAATTTATGATTATAGCTAATAAAATTGATATCCCTTTGAGTCAAAGAAGGTTTGAAAAATTCATGGTTATTAAACTGTTCTACTGAGTCAAAGAAGTTATGAAAAATCTGAAGAGTTTCATACAAATCCTGAGATACTGGGAGAGGTCACTGTAGGGTCACTAGAGGTTGCTGCTGACCTACTGATCATATAAGATTGTATTGTTACCAGGACTGAGTAACCATGCAAAATTTTCAAGTCCATCGGACAAAGGGAACACGTCGAAAATTGAGTTACAAGTTTTGACCCAAGCAGACGGACGCAGAACTGGAGTTAAATAAAAGCATGCAAAAATGCAGCGCTTGTAGCAAAGATTTGATGACGTGTCCAGATAGTGAGGAGAATTTTTCAGAGAACCACAATGACCTTATTGGTATCAGTAGGTGTCTTTTATTATGCCCAGACGATATCACAGCAAATATGGTCATGTATAGTTATAATATCATCACAAGCACTCATATGCAATGGTCTTGCCGATGATCTTTGCGACGAAGAGCACACTGGACAGGCAAAATAGCAAAATTAATAATATGGGTTTCTGCTAACCTTTCATTGAATAAAATTATTGTTCCCAAGAAGATAACTCCATTGTAGCCAACAAAAACTTGACGAAATAGAGAAAGTCAGAAACTTTAACTACCAAATAATGGTGGTATGTGAAAGATATGAATAAAGGAATTTCATTCACTTATAGTAGAAAAAGTATCTTTTTTGTGACGTATGTAAACCTGTGCACCTCCCTCTTGTATTTATGTATGTATGTTTTTATAGTAAAATGATAAGCAAGTTTGTACTTCGGTATATACTGTATTGTAACTGCAAATACATTGTTTTGGTTCAGTGTTTTATGTTAACTGCATAACCTGTGTTTCGAGTTGGTATTATCTGGTGTGCACAAATCCGTGTAGATGAGAAATACCCAGTAAATGGAGATCTGAAAGTTTCTGGCAACTTGCAAAGGACACCTCTAATGTCAAGTTAGTGGTGTTTTTAAGGAACTTAATCTTGCGATGTTTCAAATATAATTAACATTTCTATTACTAATTCATTTTGTAAGTGAGCTTTATAATACTCTTTTTAATCTTTATGAGTAATTTACATCTAAATCTGACACCTTTATAAGTGGACACTTTATAAGTACAGGCAAGAATGGCATTTCATCTAGCCTCCAATTATTATAGACTGCCTTCGGGCAAATTCTTGAAGGTAAATGGCTTGACCATTCCTATAAGAAATCAAGTTATTGCGTAAATCGGTAATGATTATAGGGTTGGGGGCTGTATGGAGTTGTGTGACGTCATCGTTAGGCGATGCCGAGGTTGTTCATAGTCTTTTTTAACAGATTTATTTTTTATGTTTATGTGGCTTATTGTATCGAGCGCAGTGTTACTACCTGCGATACTATTGTACCAAAATGGTGCAATTTGAAGCTGGCAATACTGCAGTCCTCCTTTTTGAAGAAAAACCAAAATCGGTACACTTTGCTTTTTTGCAGTGCGATTTCTGTGGACCACAATATGGTTAGCATTAATCCCTCCCAAGTTCCAAGTTCTTCCCTGTCCGTCCTCTATGCCCTCTGTACCCAGTCCCACTTCTACCCCTCCCGAGTCTCATAACCTCATCCCCCCCCCCCCTCAATCTATGCCCTCCAACACCCAGTAAAGTTCTGGTACAAGGTTGGAAACTTGAAGTGTGCCAATAGATCCCAGGTGTTTCCTCACTTAAGAAGTGAATTTATGTTATCCCTACATGTCTTGCCTCATTCCTCAGCAGCCGTAGAGAGAGAGAGTATTCTCTCAAGTAAAGTTAATTAAAACAGGCGTCAGAAATAGGCTGAACACAGAGTCTGTGAATGGTATATTATTAACAAATCAAAATTTAGAGATGTTCAAGAAATGAGTAACTGTCGAAATGTTGTTTGATTTGGTAATTTTTTCATCATTAAGTACTGCTAATGGTGAAATGTCTATTTATTTCTCCTTGCTCACTCTTGATAAAACAAAACTCTTTTTATGTACTGTGTTCGGCAATGGTAAATTTACAACCACGCTGTTTAAATTCTGATATCTAGAATATGCAATACCTTGCAAATGTTAGGAATTGACTATGAATATCAAAATAATGATTGCAATAACTGGTGTAATCAGATTTTGTTAATGAATGATAGATTATGCACGAAAGCAATAGCTGAGAGAGGTGATAAGCAAAGCCTACAATTCGCAGCAAGATGTATCTCCAGTTCTGAACAGATCAAGGCCCATGACATCAGGGGTATTGGCCCTACAGTTGCTTTTAAAAGGAACTATGCCTTAGGACATATTCTTCATAGCGGGGTTTGGAACAGACAAACTACCTTCACATCTTTTTATTTGAAAGATTTCATGCACAAATCCCTGGACACATTCACCTTGGGTCCAGTGGTGGCGGCTCAGCAAGTGGTGTCATGGATGTGCTCTTTTAGCACCATTTTGGATTACATGAGAGGTTCTGTTCGGTGTAACACCACTTGGTTCTAGCTATCCCACGCGGCTGTCGCAAGCCTAAGATTACTTTTGTAGTGAATCCCTCAACACTACCCTCCACTGCTGGCCCCCGAGGTTGAGGAATAATCCATCTCCCAACGAAGGGAATGTACCCAAGTCAAGGTTCTTATGTCAGCCACATCCCCGTTAATCTTACTATTTTCCATTTCCTTTTCTGAGGCAATATAGCTGCAGCGAGACCTGTATTGCTTTAAGTTTGGTATGTTAATCTAAAATCCAGTGAAGTGAATTATAGCTTAATTATTTGAAATCAGTGTCATCGGAATGGAGTTCCTTTTAAGCACCTTCTGTACAATCCCTCGATTCCTTAATTAAAGCTTCCTTGTAGCACCTACGTAGCCACGTATCTTCCCAATCACAGATAGGAGTTAACTTGCTGTGGATCTGTCCATCATCTTGTGTGTGCAGTGGTGTAATCACTGTTTCTCTCCCTCTCTGCGGTACACTGTTGGTGTGGACCCTTTGAGTTTCTTCAGGGAAATACCCCGTTATTGGTTATTCTTACTGTATGACGGGATTCTGTTTACCTGGCTTAATTTACACTCCATTTTCTACTGATATGTGTCTCATGTAAATATAATCAATTGAGTGAAACCTCAGTGTTTCCCTGATAATTCCCCCCTTGAAGAAGGCCCCCAGCCAATGTTCTTTGCATATGCTTCTACCTGAACCCATCCTGGAGTCAGATATTATCATTTTCAAGGTAGGGTACACTTGCCTTCAGTGTAAAACATATCCATATATATATATATATATATATATATATATATATATATATATATATATATATATATATATATATATATATATATATATATATATATATATATATATATATATATATATATATATATATATATATATATATATATATATATATATATATATATATATATATGAACCCATCCTGAGTCAGATATCATTTTCAAGGTAGGGTACTGTTGCCTTCAATATATATATATATATATATATATATATATATATATATATATAAATGTGTGTGTGTGTATAAAATCAACTGTTTAATATGAACATTAGTAGATGTTTAGTAACAAATTCTGTACTAAAATACTTTTCTGTCTTTATAAAATGAGTAATTCATTTACCATTACATTTAAGAATATCAGATTCAATTAATGTTTTCTATTTTTAATGGCTGTGTCACCAACACTACATGTGGTAAAAGTCGATCTTGATTTCCTCATCCATGTGTCTGGGTGTGTGTGTGTATATGTGCGTGATCACATTGTAATACAGAAAATGATGAATATAATTTAATCTGATAAACACCGTAATGTGTTCATACTGTGAAAATAAGTAAGTAGCTTCTAGAATTCTTACAATCTTAGCCTTTGTCCATAATGACTGCTCAGAAATTGATATTTTCTCATTATTATTCAGACGATGAACCCTATTCTTATGGAACAAGTCCAAAAAATGGGCCACCACTGACTTGAAATTCAAGCTTACAAAGAATATGGTATTCACTAGAAAGAAGCAACTGGAGTTACAGAAGGAAGAGGTCACTTATTTCAAAAGAAAACAATAAATTAAAAAAGAAATAATTAATAGATAAACCTAAGTAAATTGCTAAAAATTATTGCATCAACAACATTAACGGTAGTCCTTTCCATAAGTACTAAACTGGGTTGAGAATGCTCTCCCTGTATTTAGAAATTGCAAAGGAGAACGATTATTGTTATTCAAGGCTTTTATCAGCTCCTGATCAAGCAACACCAATTATTATTATTAATATTATTATTATTATTATTCCTAAGATGAACCCTATTATTATAGAAGCCCACAAAAAGTGTCCACTGACCTAAAATTGAAGTTTTCAAAGAGTAATACTCATTAGGAAAACATCTTAATAGTAAACCTGACATATCCTGTATATTTTGCTTCTGAAAGGATATGCAATGATCCATTCACGATCAAGAATGGGAATCAAGCAAGGACACAGAGAAGGGTAAGAGTTTTGGACGTTTTTCATGATAGTTACCCGTAATAAGTGACTGGTTTGAAGTCCGTTTTCTTTTTCAATAAATTATATAGAAAATTGTATGTTTATTTTGCTTAGTCAATCATAATTATATATAACAAGAAATATATAGCTATCATTTCTTTTGCAATTATAATATTTTTTTGCACTCAAGGCTTCTCACTCGTCAACATTTTTCTTTTTTTTAAATACCAACTGAAAACGTTGAATTCCTTTGACTGGTAGTCAACCTATTACGATAATCGTCTACTTGGGGAAATGGTTACAATATATGAAGTATTTTTTTATTTTGGCAATAGATAAAGGGCTATTTGTGATCAATGTTAATAATGCTAGTATTACGTTTTGAATTTTTAAAGTAACATTTTTAATATTGCATATTTGTCCTTGTACCTAGTATATAAACTGCGTAGATCAGTTTGGTGTCCAATTATGTAGGTAACTTTAGCATTTATTTAGCTTATTACATTTTGTGGAGTACAGTATTCTTATGAATGCTGCTCCTACTAGATGTGATACTCGGCGATTGGATGACAAAATAACTTTCAACGACCACTACTCTTTCGCTATATTACGTAAGTTCTCATTGTTTTGTTTTGTGCACAGTGATAGCCTCCACGATGGCAAGGGCACGCAGCCGATATTACCTGATAATTGGATAGTTGAAAGATAAGAGAGCAAACGTGAAGTCATGTCATTGATAAGATAATGGACCCCAGATCATGAAGCTTCCCTGTATTATTTATATCCCCTGTTAATCTTTATTTGTATTATATAATTACTGTTCATCTTTACTTTTATCTATTCATTTATTTAAGACGTTTTCCTTACAATCCCCTGGGTTTTACGGAAATAAGAACGAGCAGTGAAGGAAATGATGGACTAATGTCAATGTGTGGCTACTGGTTAAATGAAGAGATTTAAGAACACAAAATGGGAAATTTGACAACTGGATTACAATACCCCCTGTGGAGAGAGGTAGGCAACAGGAAACGGATCATGTAAGCACAAGATGGAGAAGTGGCACTTCTCTAATGGCCCCTATGTTTCGCCTTAATTTAACCACCCAAATCAAAGCTACCCATGAATCACTATTGAACAGAAACAAACACAGGAACCAAACTTCTTTATTGAATAAGCAAGCAAGCAAATGTCCAGCTGAAGTTGAAGCAAGCAACTGCAGTTGTTAAATACAAGGAGGTGATTAGAAGTTATTCTAGACTGAAAAAGTGCTGACTTTCATTATGGTAATCACCAATAAACTTGAATTGATATAACATGAGAAGACATCCTAAATATATACCACAAAAGATCAAGAAATTCTACATGGAAGAGAAAACAATACTGGACGTATATTTCCTATCCTAGTCCCTTCACATCAGGGCACAGGGTTAAAATATTAGTCTAAGAATATGGTTCTCATTTTTGTCGCTTTTATAATCTGTTTGAGTTTGAATTTACTGCCTGACATCAGTGAAGGCTAAGAGAGTCGTTGTTCACATACCACAGTACTGTATAAACAAACCTGCCCCACACTCATCGGGTGAGACTGCATGGACTCTGCAGCTAGTTGGACAATAAAACCAATACTGCGAAGACGTGTGCTCTTATTACTCTGACTCACGAAGGAAGAAAGAATACAAAAGGAATATAGAAGAAGTCGAGTTGATGAAGAGTACACACTAACGCATAACGGCTTCAGAAGGTTATGGGCCCAGGGTACGCGTAGAGTACCAAAAGTAAGCGAACAGTGAAATAAGTGTCGTAAAATGAGGGGGAAAGAATTTATTAGAAGTCAAACGACGTCATGTATTATCCCCCATGACTACAAAGGTACCGTGACACAGCGAGATACACAAAATGGCGGGCAAAGACAGACAAAGAAAGAAAGACATGAAATTCTGGATGAATCGAGTTATTTCCAATGGGTGAAGAGAACTAGAGCTGCACTCACCCAGAAAAGGTGGTGGGAATGCAATGATCCAGGATACATTGAAGATCAAGATGACTGGACGCACGATGAGGAACCCAATTTGAGGAGATCTCAAAGGATGAAGAAACTAAAGAAGTACCATTGTTTCAAGGTCAAGACAGATTTGCAGCATTTGCCAAAAGACCCATTGACTGTCGAAGAAGCATTCAGTTGTCCCGACAGAGACAAGTGGGAAGCTGCCATGCTGCAAGAAGTGAAAAGATTAGTAAGCATGGACACCTGGAAAATAGTGCCAAGACCAACAGAACATAAAGTGATTGATTGTAAGTGGGTAATCAGAAGAAAATGCAACGAACTTGGTGAGGTAATGATACACAAAGCAAGACTAGTGGCCAGAGATTCTGCCTAACACCTGCTGTGGACTATCTCGTTATGCTCCTGCTATTGGCCTTAGCTGCTGAAAATTCAAGGTCAGTTGAACAGCTTGATGCAAATTCAGCCTACCTAAACAGTGGACTTGTAAGGGACTGCCCATGCGGTCCTATGGGGACACATGTGTGTGTGAATCATCCAGCGGACAAAACAAGACAAAGCATCCCGCTTTCTCTCTCCCTCCCGTGCGTCAGCTGGAGGGGACCGCTAGAAGGAACGCAACTTCTGCCATACAATATTCCTGTCTGTTTCTCTCTAACCAGTGTTGTCTCAATTCATTGTATTGCCATGCATGCATTCCAATCATGTACTAATGTTCCACTGAATCTTCTGTATCAAACTGTGTGTATGTTTCTGTTTGTGAAGACACCAAACGTCTCGTCATTTCGCATATATTATGCTACTGCATTGTATTCATTAATCTGTCTCAAATCTCATGCAAATGTCCATATGTGGAATTTCCTGGCCTTTCCATTGATATATGTTTTATCATTGTACGTTTATTATGTCTCTCACAATCACCATCTGTTTGCCTGTCGACAAGCACAGATGTCCGAAATATAATCTCTGTTTTGCCCTGTCTGTGTGTAGAAACTACTTTGTGGCTCGCACCAGCCAATAACAATTTCGAAGATTCTGTACATTGATTCAGTATGGAACCGCTAATAAACTAGGCAACACTCAGCTAGTATGTCACTCAATAACTTGTTTACAGACTCAAGGAAATCATATTTAGGGAACAACCAAAGGGATGTGAAGTTGCAAACAGAAAACATTTTGTTTGTGAAGTGGAGAAAAGTATCTATGGCTTGCCTCAAAGCTGTAGAAATTGGAATGGAGAACTGAACAAGAAGCTGACAAAAATGGGCATGATTAGATCTGAATAATTATAATGAAGCAAAAACAATCATTACTGGAGTTCAAGTAGATGATTTCATCATTGTTGGAAATTCGGAGGATGTGACTCATTTCAAGATAGAATTCCAGAATTATCATGCTGTAATAGAGCTGAGAAAGGCATCAAATATTCTTTCCATTAAATACATCAGAAAAGATCCATCAACAATTCTGATTCACCAGAGAAACTACATTCAAGAAGTACTGATAAATCGAAATCTTGCCGAGTCAAAAGGGTTGGCAACTCCATTAGCCCTAAATTTTAGACAAAAAGTCCCAGAAGAAGAAAAGTGTAGAGGAATCACTGGTAGTTTATTACACCTGGTAAATTGCAATAGGCCTGACATTGCTTTTGGCACTGGAGCACTGTGCTGGAAAAATCAAGAACCTCACAAACAAGATCAGAAGAATGCAAAACATCTGCTATGATATCTCAAGAAGACTCAAGATTTAGCCATTTGCTACCAGACAACTCAAGGATGCCTAACAGCATGGGAGGGTGCAGACCATGCAAATGATCATGATGGATTTGTAATCATTCTAGCGGGCGGACCAATATCATGGCAAAGCAGGTAGCAGAGAATAACTACACTCTTAACAAATGAAGCAGAGTGCATAGCACTTTGTGAAGCAACGAGTGAAGTAGTTCATTTCAGAAAACTGCTTTGAGAACTTGGATTCATGAATTTTGTCCACAAACCAAAAAAAATAAATGTTGACAATCAGGGTGCCACAGCCTTAGCAAATGACACTCATTGCTCTGAGAGATCAAGGTACGTTGACACCCAAAAGCACTTTGTACTAGAACAAATCAACCTGAGAAAACTCAACATAAGTACATTCCATCATTTGGCTGATCTCCTTACCAAGATCATCTGTGCAGAGAGGACCCAAGAACTGATCACTAAGTTAGGACTATGCTGTAAAAGTGCCATTGATTTAGACAATACTTCACTTGTCACTGATACAAAATAATTATTTTATTGTTGTCAAATTTGCAAGTTCTTATTTTTGACAAATATTTTGCAATGTTAATTTGCAGTTTATTTGTTCTGCTTCTAATACTTACTGTTTGCATAATATCATACCCATCATTATTTACTTGTTTTAAGTGCAGCTATTAAGTGTAAATGTTTGACGTCCTATTAAATACTTCCGTTACAGTACTGTATTCTCTTTATCATCTTATTTTTGTGTACTTACACATCATTTCATATACTCAAATATTAGGTTGTACTCAATGGGAATATTTTGTTTGTAATGTCAAAAGAAAATATTTTTTGTTTTGTCTTTTAAAATCATTTTTCTTCTTTACCCAGGTTATAACAGAACTGTTCATCAAGAGGTGTCAAAACATTAGTCTAAACACATGATTCTCAGTTTTGTCTCTTTTATACATGTTTATTTTTTTTAATTTACCGTCTGGCATCAGCAAATGAGATGGCTAGATCGTTATAGGCCTACCAGAATATAAACAAACCCGCCCGAGATGGTAAGAGCTGCAGTCAGTGTTGCCACAGCTTGTGATTTTTGTGAATTTGGCTCTCACCTTGTGATCTTGTGAAATACTTTGAAAACTTCACAAAATCTTGTGAATTTCTGTCATACTGGGATATACATTAAATAATTATCAATATTTATTAAAAATAAATGTAACTTAAAAATACTATTTGAATTATAATATGATTCTGGTGATCATCTTATCATTAAAATAATGCATCCATTGCTGATTAAAGAACCATTGGGAAATAATAAGAGCAAGTTCCAACAAGATTGTCAAGTGTTTATTATTTAATAGAGTTGTTTACCCAGATACGAAAAAGGTTTCCACTTAGTGAAAATAATATATTAGCCATGTCGAATATTTTGGAACCTTAAGTGGCTGTTTCTCTATAGAGAGAGATCTTAAATTCATCTCTAAGCTTGTCATTCATTTCCCTTTACTTGTAAAAGAAGAGGAATTAGGTAAAGTTCAATAACAATGGCGAGACATTTTATGTGCAAAAGAAAGTCTGAAACACTTAGATCGATCTGCAACATCTGTTTGGTTTGAACTTAATCAAGTAAAGGATGGACTTAGTCAACCCAAATTTGATTTGCTTTCCAAGTTCATGTGTGGTCTCTTAGCACTCCTGCATTCATCAACTTCTGTTTTCCCTCTGAGGCATCACTGCCACGATCATATTGGCATAGGTATTAATTGTCACTTCTTGAATAGTGAACTTTCAAAGTGACAACCTTCACAAATGAAGAGTTTCTATAATACAAGATTTATCTACACGTGAAGAGAGAGAATGAAATTAATTCTATAATGCCGTGTGGGTTAGGTATGAAATTCTATGTTAAATTCTATTTGATAATGAATTATTAAGGACTTTTACTAATTATTCAAATGAAAATTTTATTTTGCTTAAAATTCAATATGAGAATATTCGTATTTCTTCATTATACGAGAGAGAGAGGGGGGGGGGGAATCGAGCCGCACAACGTCCAAGAATGTTCCACAAGAGGTTGCTCAGACTGAGTGGATTTGAGAGCTATCTCACTTTTCATTGAAAAATATCCAGTTCACATTCAATTTTCACATAGTTCACTTCATCCATGCAAATACCATTATCCAATAACCACTATACTCGTTTCCTCAACTCAGTCCTTAGTGGGTGGGTGGCTTTAAAATCCTTTTCCAGTTATTTCTGACACTCACTGAAAGGCAAATTTCACAATATGTTTTGAAACAGTTTTACAGATGGATTCCCTTCCTGACTCCTCCTCCTCCTCCTTCCCATCCGGGGTTGGGAAACGTTTCATTACTGACAAACAGCATTTATTATCTAAGATTAAGCATATGAATTTCTTAGAATATATAGCCTTAACCGAAAAGTAAATAATGTCTATGCAAATGTATGAAGGAAGTTATAATGCAGGATCCATATATAGATATTATATGAATTCATCTACAAAACCAGAATTTTTAGTCGACACGATGAATGTATGCTTATAAACAACATCCACATCATAGAAGATTTAGTCACTGAAACGGCATTCAGAAGTTCTTGTCCCATTTTATTTCTGTTTCTTTTCGTTTTGGTGTCTGTGAGAATAGAAAAAAACTTTCAGTCTCAGCTTTGGAGTTGGGGAGGATTCGACTCATTTTTGCTAGATATACAAAATGTTTAAATAGTGGATGTTGATAAAAATTTCCTATGCAGGGTTTTTGTCAACATAAACTCCCATTTAGTCATTTTAATCATTTTGGCCATTGACTCGTATGTCCATCATTGCTGACGTAGAGAAATGGCTGAAGGCCCTGATTTCATTATTGGCAATGTCATTTCAGCTGTGATGTGTTTAATTTCAGTAAAGTGTGCTGTGGGTTGCACTTGTGTTTTACGATGAGTTTACACTAAAGAAACTCGGCTGGAAAATTGTTCTTGTGGTTCCAGAATCATGGAACATTTTGGAACGGCAGCATATAAACCCCTGTTAGCACCACATACGGCACTCTCTTCCTAGACACTAAGTGAAGAAGAACCACTGCAGGTGTTCAGACTAGGAAGGGGTTGATGGCCGCATAGGTGCACAGCTATGAAGTCCAGCACTCCTGTTTTTGTTTTGATTTATCAAAGCAATCCACCATGTTGAAAGGACAAGAAGCATGTCCAGTGACTGAGTAGTGTGTGAACATTTGTATGGAACTTGAACCAGGTAAGGTTACCGTATTTTAGACACTTTTTCTGTGTTTTCAAGTAACCCACACACAGACCAGAATTCTTGCCGTTGTGTGCAAAGTAACTTTAGGTATCATTGTTGGAGAAACCTACCTTGAATGAGTCAAGTCCGGCACTGAGGATCTCGGTGTAATTTTCCTTCTTTTTTTATTGTGAATTCAGCTCAGTGTTGTATTGTTTTTAAAAGTAAAGTAAATGTGCGTAGCTTGGGCAGATTGTTTATAGTTTATTTTTGTAACAAAACTGTAAAAACGCCTTTGTGTTTGGATAGCTACCTATTGTGAGTTTTGGTTCAGAGTCAGTGTCTTGCATGCTTACGTATCCCAGCCCAAAACATCAGGCACATACCTAAAGATACAGTTCACGTTGAGAAAATTCTCGACAGTGGATATTCATCAACTTTTTTTTTCTACATTTGTTAGAACCCAAAACTCTATTTTCAGTTTCAGTTCTGAGATTTCCTCTCCAACAAAGCAATGTTACTTTCTTAACTAACAACACTAAATTTTACCTGTAAGAGACTATAAGATAGGGAAGTCTGTCAGTCAGTGCATCCTGTTGGAACCAAAACAACAAGCATACTGGTTAAAAGTGGCCAGTTTCAGTATTTTGTAAAAGAGGTAAATGTAATTTTTAAAAAATGAACATTTTCAAGAAAATTTTGCTTAGTGAAATCACTACAACCAAGGCTGCCTGCAAATCATGAAACGTGGCCCAAATCAACATCATATAATGTTATAATGATATCGTTTGTTAACCCTTCCTATAAAGAATAAGTGTTTACTAGACAAATGTTTATGTGTGGATGGGGTTACTAAAATTTAATGCTGAAGTGAAGATCAAATCTATATTTGGTCAAGTCACCCAGGATGGCTTCCTAAGGCCGACACTTTTTCTCCTCATCCCTCTAAGCTAAGGGTTCAGTTATCTTGATGCGTTCTCTCCTGTTATTTCTAACGACAGCATCTCCCTTTACTGATCTCTCTGTCTCCAAATCCTCCATCACTTTATGATTCCATATTGCCTCCAAAATGGATACTCACTCCTCTGTCAGTTTTGTTATGTTAATAAAGACTTTGTAGGTCAGTTCTGCATTTGCACTGACAGTATGACTTGTCTCCTATTCCCCAATGATACCCGAGTACAGAGTTAATTAACATCACTATTATTATCTGGTGTGTGTGAGTCTAGGGATGACGATTGCCCTTATCGTTGTAATCTTTTTGTACCTTTGGTTCGTCTGAGTGCCATTAAACTGTAATTCCCTCTGAGCAACTCATTTTCATTTATCTCTTTTATTATTACCCATTTGATACGTTTGACCTTTATTCATTAAATTAGTTTTAAGTTTAAAATCAACAAGTGCATTTCGATACCCCTCTATTTTATTTCATTTTTCCTGTGTTCCAAGTTTAGTGAATGGTGAATATAATTGATCTGATAAACTTTGCTTTGTGTTCATACTTTCAAGTCACACAAATAATCTATAGAAACAAGGTGACATATACTGAGTCCTCTAAGGTCTGAAAATCAACCTGTATGTACTTGTAAGATTTTAAGAGAGAGAGAGAGAGAGAGTTGCACCTACCTCTCGTCGCATCTCACAGCCACTTATGATACAAATCAAAGAAACGAACATAAAACATAATATTGATCGATCCAGTGATTGCCACTTCAGTATGATGTCATCTGGCAAATGAGAGATTGGAAGGAACATCTGAGTGATATTTCGATGTTTGTATGACAACTCTCGTTACTGCGTTGTGCTCAAACCTGGCCTTATGCCAGCACGGGCTCTCTCTTACTCTTGGAGCAGCCTGTAACGTTGTTGTCCTTTTCTCTCATATAGAAGATTATTTTGTTAAAATTTTAAATTTTACCTGGAAAATCAATGCGGGCGCCTTCTGCTGAAATGTTTCTACCCATGAATTATTGGTTTTATGTGTTATTTTCTAACCCCTTTTCATCACTCACAATTCCCTGTCCAAGACACACACACACACACGTGTGTGTGTGTGAGCGAGAATTTAATTCTGCCACAGAACTATTGGAAAAGATTCAATGTCTTGACAGGCAACATTGGACAGTTGTACAGCAAGATGAATGTCTCCCAATTTGTCAAGTTTTACAAACCCCTTGTCGTAAAATAATGATAAGAATGATCTCATTAATGATGAAGTCTAGTTGAGCAGTGCATGCATTCAATGTTCATGCTGCTGAGGGAGGCCATTAGATTTCAGGGTTCCCTCGGAGGATCATGACACGAATGTCGCCGGACAGGTATTGAATATCTTATGGAGGCCTCATACGAGTGAACTAAGTTCCAAAACCTGCAATAGCAATGCTGGTATACAATGCGTGGCTTCCTTTTTGCAAATCATTTTAGATGATCAATCACTCAAACACTTAATTGCTTGTGCTGAAATTCGTGTCTGAACAACTGCGCTTAATGACTCTGAATAAACTTGAGTGTTCATCATAGTTGGTTTCATTTTCTTCTTGGTTATATGATTAATTTCCTCAAAGTTTCAGATTCTTGACAGATCAGAAATTCCTAACATTGCCTCATAGTTATTCCACCATCAGGAGGTTGTTTGTTTACAAACAGCTCAGCCAAACAACAAAACAAAATGACACACATTTTCTATTATATACCAAGAATAAAGATAAATCACTACTACCCAATGACAGACAAAATAGTGATACTGATGGAAGATGAAATTCAGGCAAAACCATATTTTGGTTATAAAGGTGGGAATATTGTCGGTTCAGCCTTTGACAGCAGTGAAGCTGCAAAAGTGCATTTGCTTTTATGATGAACACTCTAAAGACCAAATTCGAAGAAGAGTTAAATATCATTCCCTCTAAAAGCATGAAAGCTGATGTTCTGCACTGCACATTGAAGAAAGTAATCATAGGCTTAGAAAAAATAGGTTTCACCTTGTTTTGCATCATAACAGACAACAATGCTATCAATGGGAAAGCAATGTCCTATTTTGCCAGTCCTCCACAACTGTCTATAATATATCCCCAACCCTTTCAGAATAACAGACCTTTTTTGTACGTTCTCATTTAGCTTGATTTTTTGTTTGTTTGTTTGTCTTGGTCAAATCTTGAAACTCAATTTTTTACCTGTTCCTATCATCCGATGGGCTTGAAATTGTGCATGGTTAATCAGTCCCGGTGACAATGCAACCTTACACGATCAGTAGGTCAGCAGTGACCTCTAGTGACCCTACAGTGACCTCTCCCAGTATCTCAGGATTTGTATGAAACTCTTTGGATTTTTCACATCTTTGACTCAGTAGAATGAGTTGATAACTACGAATTTTTCAATTCTTTTTTAGCTGTATAGAATATTAATTTCGTTAGATACAATCATAAATTGGTTACAATTTCTGTCAAAACTAAAAATTATAAAATAAAAATATATAAAAAAAAAATTTTTAAACATACTTTTGTTAAAATGAGACTAAAAAGTGAAAAATAAATCTTTTGAGACACAACAGGATTTTCTTATAAATAATCATGTCTACAAAAATAAAAGTGTAGGCGCCAAACATGGAAGGAAATGCTACAAGGAAAGGAATATATTTTTTATATTTCTTGTAGCATTTCTTTCAATTTTTTGGACTCATGCTTTTACTTTTGTAGACATGATTAATTGCAAAAAAATCCTGGTGTCTCAAAACATTAATTTTTTACTTTTTAGTGGACTTTAATTATATCATGTTTTAAATTTTTTATATTTTTTATTTTCTACTTTTTAGTTTTGACGGAAATTGTAACCAATTTATGATTGTATCTAACGAAATTTATATTCTTTTGAGTCAAAGAAGGTTTGAAAAATTCCTAGTTATTAAATTATATACTACCGAGTCGAAGAAGTTGTGGAAAATTCGAAGAGTTGCATACAGTTCCTGAGATACCAGGAGAGGTCACTGTAGGGTCACTAGAGGTCACTGCTGACCTACTGATCCTCTAAGGTTGCACTGTCACCGGGATTGAGTATCTGTACAAAATTTCAAATCCATCAGATTAAGAGAACAGGTCGAAAATTGAGTTACAAGATTTGACCAAAACAGACAGACGCAGAAATCAAGTAAAATAAAAGCATGCAAAAATGCAGCACTTGTAGTGAAGATTTGATGACGTGTCCAGATAATGAGGAGAATTTTTCAGAGAACCTTGTTGGTATCAGTAGGGGTTCATTATTATGCCCAGATGATTTTACAGCAAATATGGTCATGTATAGTTATAATATCATCATTGCACATCGGCAGTCATATATAATGATCTTGCTGATGACGATGCCTTATTTCAAAATGATCTTTGCGATGAAGGTTTCTGCTAACCTTTTATTCAATAATTATTTTCCCAAAAAAATAAGTCCTTTGTAGCCAACAAAAACTTGACTAAAAAGAAAAAGTTGGAAACTTTAACAACCAAATAATGGCTGTATGTCAAAGATAAGAATATAGTAATTTCATTCACTTATAGTAGAATAAAGCATCTTTTTGGGACTAAGCCTGCGCACTTCCATCTTGTATTTATTTTTTCAATAAAGTGCTAAGCAAGTTTGTGCTTTGGTATATACTGTATTGTAACTGCAAATACATTGTTTTGGTTTCGAGTTGGTATTATTAGGTGTGCACAAATCAGAAATACCCAGTAAATGGAGAGGTGAAAGTCCCTGGCAACTTGCAAGGGACACTTATAAGGGACTGCATGTCAAAAATTGACATAGGTTACAAAAACGCATGATAACTAAGTGAAAATTTTATTTTAGGAACCTCTTTATACCTGAATAATTCTCCTAGCTGCTGAAGGCAAAATCTGCAACAGAAAAAAAAATTAAAAAAGGGCGTTTTTGTATGCCTCCGCTAAAACCTCTAAAACTTTAAAACTATCAGAGATAAAAAGCTAAACTAAGTCTCATTTAATAGCTAAAGAGTGTGTCAACAACCTCATGCGAACAAATGTTGAACATTCGAAAGTTAAAGTTATTATTTTTGCATTTAAAATTGCAATAAAAATCTGGTATGTAAATAATGCAAAATTAAATAAAGAGAGAGAAACTTTTTCACAGGTTTGTTCTCTTGACCTTATAGAACTTTTAAAGACCAATACACTGAAAAACACATTTTTGTGTTTTGGGCACATGCGCCAAACTCTACTATGAACATTCATTTCTCTAATCGTCTTGAAAGTTTTCGCATCCCCGTGAGAAATGTATCTCACGTACCTAAAGCCTATATTTGTAGACCTTGCCCACAACCTTTGAGCAGATTCTGCTTCCATATTCCCAGACGTTCCTTAATAATTTATATCACACACGGGGGCATGTTTGGTGTACCACCGATCATATGTCCACTGTTTTGTCTTTACCTTATTTTGTTTCTTGGTGCAAAGTTCACACTCGGAACACAGAGTTATATAATCAATAACACGTCCTACATGCCCCTCGATCACAGCACCGAAAAAATACCGGGAAGTATGCCCCCTTTTATGCCAAGATCCATCATACGACACGTCTATATTAGTTATTCCATCCTCGCCCACACAATCAGGATTATTACTTCTATAGTATTCAACAGTTGCTCTCCTACTTTGTTCTAAAACTTCTTGTGCCTTGGACTTCGCCATATCCTTTATATTATTTGCATACCGATTATAAACACGGGAACTCATTGCCCTCAAACACAAATAACTGCAAACTCTTGAAAAAACTGAATAACCATAACCCAAATGCATTATAATATATACTAAAATTGTAGTAAAAACATGAACACCCTTTTTCTTTATTGTGGGATAATTTTCAGCATTGTTATCGAAGACAACAAACTTGCATTTAGTACAAAACATTCTCACTCGAGTGTCTCAATGTCTTTTCACGATAACTGACTTGACAGTGCTGTGAAAACACTTAGGACAGGCGACATTTCTCGCAATATCAACTAAATTACTTCTTCTTAGGAACAAGTTTTCAATATTAGCAGATTCTTTCTCTGTTTTCATCATGCCGAATTTTCTACGCATAGCACTGGTGGGGGTTTTAGTTGGAGCTCTCGTGGTGGGGGAAGGTGTTGGTGCAGGGGCCGCATGACTGGTGGAGGAGGGTGCGGGAGCATCAGCTGATGGTGGAGTAACGGCCGCCTCTCTTCGTCCTTCTTCCCACTTTCTTCGCTTGCTTTCTCTCCCTTTTGCAGCATATTCTGCCTTCCTCTTCAGGTAGCCTTTCTTCCTCGGCATTGCAGACACACTTCAAGCGTACAGAACACGATAATATATAAATAACAGTCCGATAAACGGCAACAACGGCAGACACACCACCACCACCGTTCTTGCCACCATGGACGAGTTGCAAAGTATTTCTTTTATTTTTAATTATATATACGTATATAATTCCTTGTATGTTTGTATTATACGGTATATAACCTAATAATAATGAAATAAAAGTAGGATGGTCAAAATAATGACTTTTTTTAGCAAAATATTGTAGAAAAATAGTTAGAATCAATATATCGCCATGAAACTTCGGGAATGTGTTGCCATGACAACGTAGTACTCGATGAGAGAGTCACTGAATATCGACTTTTTTCCAAATTTTTCGTCACTTTGGAGCTCCGGTCCCTTATTAAAGTAAAGTTGTGTTTTTAAGGAACTTAATCTTGCGATGTTGCAAATATAATCAACATTCCTCTTACTAATTCATATTGAAAGTAATATAAAGTGAGCTTAATAAATACACTTTTCAATTTTCATGAGCAATTTACATATAAATCTGACAGCTTCATAAATGGACACTTTATAAGTGCCAGGTAAGACGGGTATTCAGTCTCGTCGCAATTAACGGATTTAAGAAGGGGAAATCTTGAAGGTAAAGGGTATGACCCTTCCTAAAGAATACAACGCCATTGCCGCGTAAACGGGAAATGAGAATGAGGTTGGAGAGTGGTGGAAGGTGTCCTGATGACGTCACTAATCATCGATGGTGATGTTATGTACACCCTTTTTAATAATTTATTTTTTGTTTGTTGCATCGAGAGGAAATTGAACTACATATATATAACACAAGGTAGACAACAATGTTATGAGGGAACAATAACAGGTTGATGTTGCATGTGACATCATTGGTGGACTGATAAGATGATGTTTATCTTATTTCTATGTGAATTGTTTATGTTTTTGTGGTTTATTTTAGTTTATATTTAATGGGTTTTAATTCGGTCTTTCAATCTCCGGTTTATTGTATCGACGATAAAATTGTGGTTTATCTTTTGTTAGGCAATGGATAGAGCCTTTATCATTTTGGAATTTCGAGTTGTTTTAAGATATTTTTATGGTTTATTTCGGTTTACTTAACCATTTCTTTTCTCACTGAGGTGTTTTTGTGGTTTAATATTCGTTTTAATTCAGTTTATTTCTGGTTTCTGTGTTATTGTGTCGACTATAAAACAGCAATTTATGATTAAATGAATGGAAATAATCGAATTATTTGATATTGAAGATAGGCCTATTCTCTCTCTCTCTTTATAGACAGATAAACAGGTATCTAAATAGGCATAGATAGACATATAAAGAAATATATTCGAAAAAGAAATATATTAACACATAGGCCTAAGGTCACTGAACTTGGATCCGGCATCACCACAAGTTATATGAGATCAAATACACTTGAAATACCGGGCAAACCCAATGACTGCATTCGTATTTGTATGCTTACAATATTTTGTGTTGTGAGTCATCATAAGTACAATATTTTGTGTTATGAGTCATCATATGTACAATATTTTGTGTTATGAGTTATCATAAGTACAATATTTTGTGTTATGAGTTATCATAAGTGCAAAATTTTGTGTTATAAGTCATCATAAGTACAGTACTTTGTGTTATGAGTCATCATAAGTACAATATTTTGTGTTACAAGCCATCATAAGTACAATATTTTGTGTTACAAGCCATCATAAGTACAATATTTTGTGTTAGAAGTCATCATAAGTACAATATTTTGTGTTACAAGCCATCATAATTACAATATTTTGTGTTATGAGTTATAATAAGTACAATATTTTGTGTTATGAGCCATCATATGTACTATATTTTGTGTTATGAGTCATCATAAGTACAATATTTTGGGTTATGCATCATCATAAGTACAATCGTTTGTGTTATGAATCATCATAAGTACAATATTTTGTGTTATGAGTCATCATAAGTACAATATTTTGTTTTATGAGTCATCATAAGTACAATATTTTGTGTTATGAGTCATCATAAGTACAATATTTTGTGTTATGAGTCATCATAAGTACAATATTTTGGGTTATGCGTCATCATAAGTACAATGTTTTGTGTTATGAATCATCATAAGTACAATATTTTGTGTTATGAGTCATCATAAGTACAATATTTTGTGTTATGAGTCATCATAAGTACAATATTTTGTGTTATAAGTCATCATAAGTACAACATCTTGTTTTTGTAAGTCGTCATAAGTACCTGTGAACCTTTTCAAGAATACACAAGTGCCCAGTTATCTGCAAGATGTACTTTCTTACAGGCGTGGTTTGAACATAACTTGTGATCTTCATATCCTTACATGCCATTATGATCATCACTTCTAATGCTGCATGACAAAAGAGCCTCTTTGAAATTACTTCAACTTTATAAATCTCCATTTGTCTCTGGCCTCCTCCCATATCTCCCGTATGGGGGTAGCGCCACCAGTGCACCTCATGCGGTATACTGTAGGCATTACTTTGCAGCGTCCCTTCCATGGCCCCTAGCTGCTGTGACCCCTTTCGTTCCTTTGACTGGGCCACCTTTCATATTCTCTTCCTTCCACTTTACTTTCCTGAACCCTCTTTCTCCTGACAATTGTTTCACAGTGCTTCTTCAACTGCAAAAGTTTTTTTTCCTTTTGTTACTCAACCTTTCAGACCTTTCTATGCCTCTCAGTTTCCCTCTGAGCGCTGAATGACCTCATCACAGGTCCCAGCGCTTGACCTTTGGCCTCAGTTTTATATTCCATTCTGTGAAAACTTTATTTTAATCCCAGTTAAACTTGTTAAGGCATTATACATTATGTATAGAACATTAATACATGGGAAAATCAGTGCTGTAGTAATGAAAAGCCTTTATACACTTTTCATTGTATTTGCCACCATTAAGGTTAAGTCAGGCAGCCCATGCCATCTTTTTGGTCATTATTGCTAAACAAAATACAGGGGGTTGATAAAGAGGCTTACTTGTCTGTCAGTTTAATAAAAATGACTGTCAATACTGGTCGCATTCACAGTTCATGAAGTTTATACAGTCTGCAGTCGCTTTCCAAGTCTCTGAGGCAACACAAATTCAAATTCAAATAATTTATTGATGAAAAAAGTACATCAAAAGCAGCTCATTAGCATGCTAATCAGCCCACTCCACAATAATATAAAATATACATATTTACAGACGCTGAGATCTTATGTCTAAAGGAAAACCGAAACAAAACGTTCTTAAACAATACATCTGAAAAACTAAACTGAAATACAATAATAAACAGTTGTATGACATACTAAAATCTTATGTCAAATTTCTTAAACTTTTCTAAAATATCCTTGATCAAGTCATTGTTAAACAAATAACAAATCATATCTTCCACTGTATCATTACTTGCATTACGAAATTCTAACAACTGTGAACATTCCGTAATATAATGGTACATTGTATGTAGTCCATTTATGCCACAAAGTTTACAAGGAATAATACTGTCATCTTTTCTATACTCCCATACATACTTATAACCAAGCCTTAGTCTCATTGCAAAGCCATCATATCTGGCAGTTGATTTGCCATAGGAAAAATTTGTATTATTAGCTACATGGTCATAATGTCTCAGGCTTTCACTACCACTATCTAATATCAACCTAGCATTTACCAAGTCCCAACTTTCTCGAATTCTTCTAATGTTTGATTTTATTTTATTGATATTCATAAAACATTCGTGATCAACTCTGCCCTTAGTACATCCCTTCTTAGCCAGGTCATCAGCAACATCATTCAAATGAATACCACAGTGGGAAGGTATCCACATGAATGTAACTTCACTATCAAATGCCTTTATAACAGAAATACGTTGCCTACATTTTAAAACTATGTCTTCATCAACAGGTATTTTTGTATTTAGAGCAAAAAGAGCACTTTGACTGTCCACAAAGAAAAATACAGATTTCCTCTTTTGTACGCAATACTCCAACCCCTCAAATATAGCATATAGTTCTGCTGTTGTACTAGAACTATAATCACTTATTCTCCTGGCTATTCTAGTCTCAGTGCTAATTCCATATTCAAAACATTCTCTTATGACAATGCCACATCCTGCCCGATTTTCAATGAAAGACCCGTCACAATATACATGGATAGCATTGAAAACTGGAAATACCGAAATTTTTTCAAGAAATAAGCATCGTAATTCATGTGGAGCCTACTCATTCTTTTTCAAATCCAATATTTCGATTTGAACATCAACAATGTCATCATCCCATGGCTGCAATGCCACACTTCTTGGCAAAGGTATGCAATAATCCAAAGCATCATACTGCTTAAGATACTGGCATATTTTCCTTGCATATGAATTAATTTTTAAGCTTTTAGGAAAATCTTTAGCAAACCTCTCTACAATAGCTTTCAAGTATTCATCTCCACGCCTAATGAGACTTATCGCAGAAACAATGGTTAGTTCCCGAACTCTGTGGGTTATGTTTGGAATATTCAGTTCCATGCGCATAATTTCGATCCTAGTTGACCTAGGACAGCCTAAAACAATTCGGATGGCTTCATTTTGTAATGTCTCTAAAGGTTTTAAGTCTCTGTCTGAAAATGACGACAGAAGAGGAGCTGAATAATCTATTATACTTCTAACAGTGCTCAAGTATACCGATCTCAAAATAGGTACACCCACACCATTCCCAAAGTTTGATAAAACACGCATAGGTTTCAGCCGAGCTATACATATGTTTTTAACATAATTAATCTGCTCCTTAGTATTAGAAAAACCAATATACATCCCCAGATACTTGTAACTCTGCACCTTCTGCAATTTTTCTCCATTAAACCAAAAATCCAAACCATTTGTAAGTTTTGACTGATACTTTGTTTTACCTTCATTGACCACCAGGTCCAATGACATGCAAAGGTTAGACAACTCCCTTATCACCATAATCATGTCTTTCTCTGTTTCACACTGAATCAAAATGTCATCAGCATAAATTATTACTTGAGGATTTCCAGGAAATTGGTAACTGGCAATCCTGTCCATCAAAATATTAAATAGCACTGGGCTCAAAACACCACCTTGTGGTGTTCCTAAATAAAAAAATTTCTCTCCCGACTCCTCTCCTTGAAAATAAACACTACCCTGCCTTCCAGTTAAATAATCTGATATCCATTTTAATAAGTACATGGTTAAACAAGATGTTAGAAAAGATTATTTTAAGGGTTTTATGTTGGTTATGAGACACTCCAATATAACATCTTTATTAGCCTTAAATAGGCCCTTTGTTGGCCGAACCGGTTGAGCTTCAGACTGTCATTCGATGGGCCAGAGTTCAATTCCCGGGGCCGGCTGATGAAGAGTTAGAGGAATTTATTTCTGGTGATAGAAATTCATTTCTCGCTATAATGTGGTTCGGATTCCACAATAAGCTGTAGGTCCCGTTGCTAAGTAACCAATTGGTTCTTAGCCACGTAAAATAAGTCTAATCCTTCGGGCCAGCCCTAGGAGAGCTGTTAACCAGCTCAGTGGTCTGGTAAAACTAAGGTATACTTAACTTATCAAATGCGCCTTTTAAATCCAAAAATAATCTGCAACTTATTTTGGAGGCACTAAGACATTTAATAATGCAATCAGTGGTACTTTTATTTTTCATAAAGCCATACAAATTATCTGACAAAAGCCCATCAATCTTGTATAGTAATCTGTTAAGTAGGCTACCATGCGCTCCATTGTTTTAGATAAACAAGAGGTCAGTGAAATTGGCCTAAAATCACCATTCCCTTTTGGTACTGGAACCATAAGGGCAATTTTCCACTTGTATGGTAACCTTCCATTTATATATGACAAGTTAAACAGATCTAATAAAGGACTATCCTCCATAGATATGAGACAATTGATAATATCGTACGCAAGGCCATCTCTACCAGGAGAGGTGGATTTGCCCTTTTTAACAGCCTTCAGCATTTCATTCCTAGTAAAAGGAATACAGGAATCATCATCAAGTCTCGCCTGACAGTTTACCATACTTTGCCTCTTAGACCTAAGTTTCCTTAAGCAACCTTGAACATTACTAGGAAGAGATTCAAAGCTTGAAGCATAGGACCACTTATTTACGAGTTCATTGGCTTTCGATTTAGGATCTGGATGAGCAATAATTTTTCTTTTTACCCCCCTAACCTTATTTACATTTTGCCATATTTGGCCTAAATTCTTTGATAGCCTAATATCCAACATAAAACCCTTAAAATAATCTTTTCTAACATCTTGTTTAACCTCCGTAGAAAGAGATGCAACTTCAGTCATAGTTTCCTTAAGTTTAACATTGGTAGGATCCTTACTCCATGACCTGTGGCATTTTCTTAGTAATTTATTCCAACCTTTCACAATTTTATCATTATAATATGCAGGTTTAGATACAGAATTTTTGCAATTTCCTCTTCGTTTACTCAGTATTGAATCAACTACCGCTAACATATCATCAAGAAACCTATTCTCATCTGTTATTTTGAGTTTCTTGTACTCCCCATACCACTGTCTAACTTTGTCAATGAAATCTTGACGCTTTTGTTGACGTAGCAAATACCTTTTTCTGTTATCAACAAAAGAAATTTTTTCAATATCAAGTTCAATACCCAAAGCAAAATGGTCACTCAGCAAGGTGCTTATTACCGATAAATCTGCATGAACACCGGACATATTAAAAATAATACCATAGTCAAGCCTCCCGCCTTTAATGTGCGTGGGCTCCCCATTGCCAAGCACTGTTACATTTTCAGCACCCTCTAAAAAACTGTTCAGGACATTTCCATTATGATTCTGGAAACCAGTACTACCAAGATTAAAATGCCTTGCATTAAGATCACCCAGGAGTATAGCATCCTCAGCAAAAATTACATCGGGAAAATCGTCTATGGTTAGAGAATTTGCATGAACATAAGCATTAACTACATAAAGTTCAACATTCTTTGAGGTAATTTTAACACACAAACACTCTGTACCATTTACTTTGAAGGATGAGTGGAGGACAGCTGGAATAGGGTCTTTAACATAAGTGGTCAGACCACGACAATTATTAGAAATATCAGCTGGCAATTCAAAGGATTTGTAACCTTTAAGCAACAATGACATACCATTAACGCCAACCTCTTGCAAAGCCAAAATATCTATATTATGAGACATAATATGTGCATGTAAATCAGTAAATCTTGTACGTAATCCATTAACATTCCATGATATGATATTCAGATTATGAGCCATTACAAGACATTTTGCCCATCAATTTTTTAATTGAACAAAGAACATTAGTTTTGAGATTATCCTTTGGATTCATCATATACTGAACAACAGAATCGAGAACATGAGTAACATTGTCATACATATTGTCCGGGATGGCTAAAGCAACATTAGTTGTCTTTTTAACATTTCCAGACTTACTTGAAGCACAAGGTTCATTAAGCGGAGCTAAACTTTGTAACACTGTTTTAATATCCAACAGAGCTTTTTTTAATTCATCAATTTCATTACGCAACTCTAGTATAAAATTACTTCTAGTCAACTCTGTAACCATACCTTCATCACCCATAGTTTCCTGTAGTCGTTTTTCTTTACGTTTTTCCCAGACGTTTTCATTATGTAATGGTACTGCAGCAGAAGACGAGACAGCAATTGCCTTGTTATTCCCAGATGCTTCAGGTCGAGAAAAGTCAACTTTGGGCCTTTTCGGGCATATCCAAGCACTGGCATTATGACCACCACCGTAATTACAGCAACGTGGAGTAATGTTCTCCTTGGCTTTAATCTTGTCTCCGCATACTTTTGACTCGTGCTTCTTCCCACAAAACCGACACTTCTGTTCATTAAGACACTTCCAGGCCATATGTCCCCATCTACAACATTTATAGCATATCACAGGGGTTTCTTTATAAACAGCTACACGTCTATAACCCAGGCAAGATACAAATACTTTTTCAGGAGCAGGGCCCTTCATTAGAGCAATCAGCTGCGGTTTAGGCACAAGTTCTCCATAAATTTTGACCTCACGTCGCTTTACCCATATAAATCTCTCATCCACCAATATGTCTTCAGGATCAAGATAAGTAGGATAACCAAACAAAATTATTTTAGTGCGCTCGCCAATGAATTCCGATGGTTCCTCCATAACTACATTGTCAAAGCCTTTGGTGGTTAAAAATTTAACAGCAACATCATCCTTCACAGTAATATATGATACATTTCTACCTTCCTTGAAGAGCACTTCAAAATCTCTATGAACTCTAGACAGTCTAACCGCCCACCGAATCTTGTCGTGAAAGTCAAAATCATTCTTTGGAAAGTAAAGCCGAGGTCGTATTGTATTTTCAAACTCATTAGAACCACTAGGAATAGCAGCACTGTCAACTTTCTTTTTCTTGTCCAACTGCACAGTAAAACTGCCCTGTTTTACTTTCCTCTTTTTTTTCCTTCCCTTTGGCCTCTGTTGTAGTAGAACTGCTATCGTCACTTGAGCTAGATAACTTTAAATCAATTATTATATCCTGGTTTCTTCTATTTCCATTTGTCCTCTTCATATCTGCTAGACTTCATAGTGTTTGAAAGATAGACGCTGAATTGTGAAAACGCAGTCCCAATCAGCGAAAAACGTCCTTCCAGCCAAAAGGTCGAACCTCCTGAGGCAACACAGTGTTGCGCTTTCTTATATCAGTGACATTTTGGATCAGTAGAACGACACCCATCTGTGTGATAACTTTAGGTAATGCAGGTAATTTGGAAACAACCGTAGGATTACTGCTTAATTAATAATATTTTGCCGTAAAATAAATCAGATTAATGTTAAAATAATATATATAAATCATACTTATTACTTTCTTAGTTTAAAATGTTAAAATGCCGAATTTTAACCCATAATTACCTAAAATATGAGACCTGTAGGTCACACCGAGAATGCCTTATTAATTATATTTATCAGTAAAATAACTCGATTTACAATTAAAATAATATTATTGAATTGAATTTATTACTTTTTATCAATGTATCATGTTAAAATACGTCATTATAAACCATAAATAAATAAAATAATCTACTATATTAGCGATACACTTGCTGTTACTTATTATCGAGTACGGTAGAAAATAAGTAAATTGGCAAAAAAATGCTTCATTAATTACATTTATAAATTCAATAACTCGATTTTATATTAAAATAACGTAAGATACTAACATTTATTACCTTTTAATAAATTTAAAATCTTAAAAAACGTAATTATTAACCCAAATTACCTCAAATAAGGGACCTAATCCTCTTGGGTGGAAAGTGGCCGAGTGACTCCCGATGTAAACAAACATCGTCGTGCAACTGCGTCGCCAAAGAATATCGGAGAAATCAATCAATTGCGACCGGAAATATTGACTGAATGATCGAATTGAAGGTCAGCCGAGGTAAGTTAATGATTGAGGTTGAATTTGCGAGTTTAAAATAATGTTAGAATTGAGTTTTCCATTAAATATGGTCGAATTAAGTGAGGCATTTCCCTTCTCTTGAAGGCAAAGGTTACGATCTCAGTCCTGTTGAAGCGTTATTTAATCGATTTAAACCGTTGTTTCCGTTATTTAAATCGTATTCAAATAACGCTGAAGGCCAGTTAAGGTCAGTCAGTGATTAAAGTTGATTTTGAATAAATAAAATTGGGTTAAATTCGAAGTTTTAAGTTAAGTATGGTTAAATTAAGGTTACGATGGCCAACGTTGTCTAGGCGTTATTTAAGCCTTATTTAATTGATTCAAACTTATTTAGGTTATTTAAATTGTGTTTTGGCTTTTGAGTCGCTGCCTAAGGGTTGCTTTTGCTTTGGGATTGGTTGTTTCAATGGTATGGAAAGCATAACCAGGCCTATGCAAGGCTAGATTAGGTCAGGCTGGGCTTGGAGTCAGTATTAGCTTTTTTTTTATGCAACTGATTTTATTGGAGTTTCTGGGTTTCATTTTGACCAATTTGCTTTTCAGTTTTCTCTGGTTAAGCAAACTGAAGCCTGTCCAGGTCTCTTGGGCTAGGTCAGGTACAAATCCAGGTTGGGTTAGGCTACGAGTCATTATTGCCCTTATTTATTAATGTTTGTTTCATTGAACTGGTTTTATTTAAGATTATGGTTTTGATTTTGACCAATTTTCTTTCCCGTTTCTTTGCCGAGGTGAATTTGATCCTATCCGGGCCTGTAAGGGTAGGCTATGCTGGAGGGTATAGGAGAGGCTTTGGCATTTGAAGAATGGTTGTAATAAAAATGGCTCCTATTCAGAATTAGGGTAAAATTGAAGACTACTACCAAGCCCCTTTGGTTAGGTAATTATCAGTTGTTCCGACACAATGTACAAACCCTCGGTCCTTTACATTAGGAGATTACTTTCAGGCGTAGGCTGGAAACGGCCGTTGAACTTCAAACAAGGTGGTAGGCAGTTAACTACTGTCCGGGAGGCAGGAGCACCGCCTGCCCGGATGTAAACATTCCAATTTGCTTTCGGCCGTCGTAGCGATCGGACGTTGTTCTTCGCCGCTCTCTGCCTGACTGCATTTTTTTGATCATTTTTGGTGGGATTTTTCTGTTTGTCTATTTTTATTATGGAAAAGTCATCTAAACCCTCCTATCCCCAGCCTGTGTGTCCCGGGGTAGGGGGTAAGAAGTGTAATTCTTTTCGATCTAGAGTCGACGTGGACCCACATGCACTCTGTACATCTTGCAGGGGGCGTGTGTGTTCACGCGACTCTACTTGTAGTGAGTGTTGTTTGTGGTCCTCCGAGCAGTGGGGCAAGTTCGAAGGGAGGCAACGTTACCGTCGTAAGCCTTCCAAGGAGTCGTCCGAGGGAAATACGCCCCCGACGACTCCGTTGGTGGCTAATATTTCGGGTTCGTTTCTTCCTCCTGGCGAACTTCCCCTTCTCGCTCCCTCTCCCTCGGGTGAGGACTCCCCCTCCCCTTCCTCTTACGTTTCTTCGTTTGTGGAAGGGCGCGGGGGAGAGTTGGACCGCGGCATCCTCTCGGAAGTCTCTTCCCGTTCCGGAGGTGAGTTTTTTCCTCCGGATCAGGTAGAGGCTTCCATTGCTAACCCGACTTTTGCTTCAGGTTCCGGACTGGATAGCCAGGCGATGAATCCCAACTCTCCCTGGCTACACCTGGGCCTACCTGGTTCGGCTCTGGAAGGCTTGGCTCCCCTGGCCCCCCCTCCAGTCACGACCCACACGGCAGCGACAGCCACTACTACTACTGTCACCTTCTCAAGATTTGTCCAGATGCCGGTTTCAGTGGCATCGCATCTGGACACCCAGGTATCGGCGTCATCCGCGGGCCAGCACGCTGTTCCACTGCCACCTGGCTTCCTAGCTCCATTCTTGCGCGCTGGCCCCTCCTACATGGTGACGTCATCTTATCCGTACGTGACTGCTGCTGCCCCTGTTGCTGACCACGGCCTGGCTTTGGACATGGTTCCTCATTTGACTCTCCAGCCCGGCCCTTCGTCTACCTCAATCCCCATCCCAGCGACCTTGGCGAGGCACGACCTGAATCTGCACGCGGGAGGGGCGGCGCCTGCATCCTGCCCCAGGCATTTTGTGGCTGGCCGAGCTACCCAGGCAAATCTCTGCCCGAGTTGCTTCTTCTCTGGCTGCAGCCCCTCCTGCTGTTCCTGCTGTTCCTGAATCGGCGGCCTCGCTTTCCTGGCTTGGGGATTTGACTGCTTTCCTGAAGCAGATGGTGAAGAAGAAGAAGAAGAAGAGGTCAGGAAGGTGTGTCGTCTTCATCTTCATCTTCATCATCATCGTCTTCGCTCATCTGCTGCTTCTTCCTCTTCTCCTTCCGAGGCTCGCAGCGGCCGAAGAAGAAGAAGTCTGTCTCTCCCCTAAGAAACCTCACACCGAGATTTCTAAGGGTCTGCCTCCTTCCACAGGGAAGGCAGTGGGATCTCTCGTTGGCTCTTCCCGATCCTCGGATCAGGGAACCGCTGCCCCGGCCTCCGGGCCAGGGGCACCGGGAGCCAAGGGCGTGCAGACCAAGGTCGGCACTCCCCCGCTGCGCCTAAGAAACCTCCTGCTTCTAAGGCCAGCGAGACCGCGTCGGGCACTCGTTCGCGAGTTGCTCCAAGTACCTGGGTCCCCAAGGAGACTCGGGTACCCCAGTCTGTTACGGTGGACACTTCTCGCCATACGGACCAGGGCGTGGGACGAGAGAAAGAGCCAGGGCATGCAGGTGCTCCGCCTCTTCCTGCTGGCACTCCTTCCAGTGCCAAGTCAGGTTCCCGGGACAGTGCTTCAGCCCCGCGGGGCCGAACGCAAGAAGAGGCAGCGAAGAAGTCCCCTACTCAGTCTTCTCGAGAGGCTTAGGCCTCGAAGAAGTCTGGGGCGCGTCCAGAGGACAGCGCAAGCTCGCGCCAGCCAGCCGCGCGTTCGACTCCTCCCAGTCCCCGGCCACGCCCGCGCGGCCAGCCTGGCTTGGGGGAGACGAATGCGCGGCTCAACTCTCACGAGCCGCTCCGCTCTCCTCAGGAGATGGTTTCACCTGGGCTGAAGCGGTCTCCTCGACCTGAGGGCTCGTCATCACCGTGGGTTGGTGACCGCTCTCGGCCCGCTGCCTCTACTGGTTCTGCCAGTAAGGGCAGTGGGAGCGCCCGATCTTCCTCGCCTGTCCTCTCCGCCCCTTCAGTCTCCTCCAGGGGGCGTGAGTCGGAGAGGAGGAACTCTGGGGATTGTTCTCCTCAGAGTTCAACTGTGTGGGGGTATGCACCTGGCTCGGTCCTTGGTTCGACCAGGTCCTACGCCCGCTTAGTTCAGGAAGGTCCTCGGGGGTCTGCCGAGGTTCTTCCTCCTGCAGGAAGAGTAGTTCGGGAAGACCGCACCCTGGAAGGACTCGAAGATCCTTTGCCCCAGGATGCGGACACCCCCGAAATACAGAGAACTTTTTCAGAGGTTATCGCGCTGATTCGTCAGCACAATGACCTCGGGGAAGGGACCACGGCTTCGTCTGTGGATTGTCCGTCGTGCCTCGAATCCTTCTGGGGACCCAAGAAGGAACCCAAGGCTTCGGTGGGGCTGCCGTGGTCCACACTTGCCGAGGGAGTTCTCGATCAAGTGAACGGTCTTGTGTCTGAGCAGGACAGCTCCATTCGATCGAGTCGCTCGGACAAGCTTCTTCCACCCCCTCTGCCTCGTCAGAAGCGTTTCTATACTCCAGCAGAAGGGGCGTTGCTGACTAAACAGGTTGACCCGGACCTGACTCGTTTGGATCCGGGTCTTTCATTGCAGCAGTTGTCGGCAGAGAACATTTCTCTCTCCCAACAAGAAGCTGCAACCCTGGAAGCCACCGCCATAGCGGCCTTCCAGGCAGTCTCCTGGCTCGATCTGTGGTCTTTCACAGTATCGAAGGTAGCTGCTTCCTCAGGCGCTATTGTACCTGGGGAAGACTCTGCCTTTGGGAGACTGTGCCAGTCTGGAGGTAGGGCTATTTCCTACCTTGCCCACCAGACTGCAAGCCTGTGGGCTAACCTGGTGTTAAAGCGGAGAGACGCTGTTCTCTCTCTCTTTGCCAGGTCTGTAGGTCCCGAGTCGGCAATTGCTCTTCGGAATGGACCGTCGCTGGGTTCCTCCTCTCTCTTCCCTAGAGAGTTGGTGGGCGCCGCGGTGGACAAACGCCCGTGATGATGACAGCGACCGGCTTGTCCACCAGGCAGTGGTTAAGACCTCCGGGTCTTCTCGTCCCACTGCAGCCAGGCCTTCGGGCCAGGCTGGCTCTTCCTCTGCCCCTAAGAAGTCCCAGTCTTCGAAGGGGTCCCGAGGAAACACCCAGCCTTCTTCTTCCTCGAAAAGGGGGGGTTACTCCCGTCCTTTTCAGCCCCCTTTCCAGTCCGGTAAAGGGGACAAGGGTAAGAAGAAGAAGGGGAAACGCTAGGGGCGGCGTTCCCCGCCAAAAGCTGCCAAAGGTGGGGGGGTGCCTGTCGAGCCATTGGGCAACATGGCAGCGACATGGAGCCGCGACCTGGATAGTGGATGTCCTTCGGGAGGGATATCTACTACCCTTCGAGTCTCGGCCTCCCCTCACCTACTCTCCGGTCCATCTCCAAACTTATCTTTCAGGTTCGTCGAAGGACATCGCACTACAGCAAGAAGTGCAAGCCATGCTGAGCAAGAATGCTGTAGAAGTCGTGTCGGACCAGTCTCCAGGCTTTTACAGCCGTATCTTTCTCATAGAGAAGGCATCAGGGGGATGGAGACCAGTCATAGATCTCTCTCCCTTGAACCGTTTCCTTCGCCAGACTCGGTTCACGATGGAAACAGCGCGAACTGTGCTGGCTTCCATCAGGGAGAACGACTTCATGCTTACGGTGGACTTGAAGGATGCTTATTTCCAGATGCCCATCCATCCGTCCTCACGCAAGTACCTCCGCTTCGTCCTTGGGGAGTCGGCCTTCCAATTCAGGGCACTTTGCTTTGGGCTCTCGACTGCTCCCCAGGTGTTCACGAGAGTGTTCTCTCTCGTGTCAGCTTGGGCCCACTCGCACGGGATACGTGTGCTGAGGTATCTCGACGACTGGCTAGCCCTGGCGAGCTCTCGCTCACAGTTGCTACAGGACAGGGATCGTCTTCTCGAGTTTTGCCGGGATCTAGGGATCATGGTAAATCTGGAGAAGTCAGATCTCACCCCCAAGCAGAGGACAAAGTACCTGGGCATGCTGATAGACACAGCGGCAGCAAAAGTCTTTCCCTCGGACTCTCGTATCAGCAAGTTCAGGCAGGCAGCACAGTTGTTCCTGTCTCGACAGGAGCAACCAGCTCGGCAATGGCAAGTCGTCATCGGTCACCTGTCGTCATTGGAGAAGATAGTACCTCACGGGCGTCTTCACCTGCGGTCTCTCCAGTGGAGACTAAAGGAGCATTGGTCCCAGTCCAGAGACCCCCAGTCCTTCTTCATTCCTCTTTCCGAGGAAGTGAGAAAGGATCTTCACTGGTGGTTAGACGACAGGAACCTCTTAATAGGAGTATCCCTGCATACTCCCCCTCCGGACATGCTTCTGTTCTCGGACGCATTGACCGAGGGATGGGGCGCACACCTGGAGGAGTTGCTGACTTCGGGAGTGTGGCACCGAGACGACAAGCACCTTCACATCAACATCCTGGAGTTCAAGGCGGCCTTTCTGGCCCTCCAGGAGTTCCAGGATCGAGTGATGGGACACTCCGTGGTACTGATGAGCGACAATACCATGGTAGTGGCGTACGTCAACAAGCAGGGGGGACTGGTGTCCCACCAGCTTCATCAATTGACGATGCAGGTGCACGAGTGGGCCGTAGCTCACTCGGTAGAGCTGTCAGCCAGGTACATTCCAGGCAAGAGGAATGTCGTGGCAGACAAGCTCAGCAGCCAGAGCCAGGTGGTAGGGACCGAGTGGTCCCTTCATCAGGAAGTAGCGGAAAGGCTGTTCGATCTGTGGGGGCGTCCAGTCATCGATCTGTTCGCCACCCGGCACAACAGAAAACTCCAGATCTTCTGTTCTGTCGTGCCGGACCCATGGGCTGCTGCGGAGGACGCGTTCCAACACCTGTGGGACAACCTCGACACTTACGCCTTTCCCCCATTCTGTCTGATTCGCCGAGTGATGATCACCCCGAATCTCAGAATGACTCTGGTGGCACCCAAATGGCCGCAGGCCAGTTGGTACCCGGACCTGCTAGCTCTCCTCTCCGAGGCGCCGAGAGAGATTCCCCCCTGGCCCAACCTTCTGCGTCAACCTCACGCACAACGGTTCCACCTGGCAGTGCATTCCCTGTGTCTTCACGGCTGGAGGTTATCCACCATCTCTTGCGAGCGAGAGGCTTTTCGCGCCGCGCAGCAACAGAGATGGCAGGATACCTCAGAAGATCCTCCGCAGCGGTGTACCAGGAAAGTGGTCCGTCTTCTGTGGTTGGTGTCGTCGAAGGGTATCTCTCCGGTCAGAGCTACTGTTCAGCAGGTCGCGGACTTCCTCGTCTTCCTTTTTGAGAGAAGCTTCTCTCCGTTTCAGCTGTAAAGGCTACCGCGCGCACTTTCGGCCTAGTCTTGCGGCTGAAAGGAGTAGACATCTCCTCCTCTTTCGAGATTTCTCTACTCATGAGAAGCTTGAACGGTCTTGCCCACCCAGGGATCTCAGGCCCCTGCATGGGATGTGACTCGTATTAAGGAGCCTGACTGTGCACCTTACGATCCTTTAAGAGAGTCGTCAGACAGGATCTGACCCTCAAGACTGTTTTCTTGCTTGCCCTGGCATCGGGCGAAGAGAGTTGGCGAGCTTCACTGACTTTCCTTTGATGTCAAACACTCAAGGGGATGGGGATCAGTTACGCTTGATTTCATCCCGGATTTCGTAGCGAAGACTCAGAACCCTTCGGTCCCTGACACACGGTTTGAGTCCTTCACGATCCCCTCCCTAGAGGACTTCGTAGATAATGATCCAGACGAGATGATACTGTGTCCTGTTAGGGTGCTGCGGCGCTATCTGAAGAAGACTCGGCACCTCCGGCCTGAGTGTCGACGACTCTTCGTTAGCACTGGCTCGACCAAGAAAGAAGTGTCCAAGAATACCATCTCTTTTTGGCTTCGTGAGACGATAAGGAGAGCGTACTCTGCTGCAGGAGAAGACGACACCAGTACGCTTCGTCTGAGAGCTCACGAGGTCCGCAGCATTGGTCCGTCCCTCGCATTCCGGAAGAATATGTCGGTACCACAGGTGCTGAAGGCGGGTGTGTGGTCCCGACAGACTACCTTCACCTCCTTGTACCTCCGGGATGTTGCACACAAGTCCTTGGACACTTTTTCCTTGGGTCCTGTGGTGGCTGCTCAACAAGTTGTGTAGCTTATCCAGCTCCCCTAACGGGACAGGTTGCATCTCGCCTATGTTGTACGGTAGTGATTGGGAGATGAATCTTGAGTGACTGGCCTCTATTCCTTCTCCCCATCCTAAGCTCTCTTCCCACAGGCAGGGAGCGGACGCGCCGTTACAAGCTGGACCAGGCGATTGAGGCAGGTAAGCACATAACGAGAGCTTCCGTTCTATTTCCTTTCAGGTTAATAGAAGCAACCCCACTCCTTCCTCTTTGTCCATGACTTTGAGACAAACCCAAAGCTTGTATTTGCCTTATTGTCATCCGACGTCAAATTCTTCCTAGCCTACTTTGCATGAACTGACGTTTTCCTCTTTCATGCAAAGGGACCCAGAAGTCTGACAAACTGATCCTGCGTTTCCTACAACCCGATCTTTTGTCAGAGGCGGTTTTTCCCTTCCTCGCTCTTACGACCAGGAAGGGAAGACAATTTGGTGAACTCCAGTCAGGTCAGAGAGGCTTTTTCAGATTCCTCCCTCCAATCAGTGAGTCTCCTAATGTAAAGAACCAAGGGTTTGTATATTGTGTCGGAACAAATAACAATTTTTAAAGTAAATTGTATTTTTCCTAACTATGCAAACCTGAGGTCCTTTACACTTATGCCCACCTCATGCCACCCCTCAATCTGTACCTGGGCCGAAAGGCAAATTGGAATGTTTACATCCGGGCAGGCGGTACTCCCGCCTCCCGGACAGTAGTTAACTGCCTACCACCTTGTTTGAAGTTCAACGGCCGTTTCCAGCCTACGCCTGAAAGTAATCTCTTAATGTAAAGGATCTCGGGTTTGTATAGTTAGGAAAAATACAATTTACTTTAAAAATTGTTATTTTGATAATAATTTGTTGTATTATTGATAGAGAAGAACGTTCTTCTCAACTTAACAGATGCACAAATGTTCAGTTGCCTTACAAAGACACATGGTTGGAAAGAAATACCTTTTTGACCTAGCCTATCCTAGTAATTATCTCCCTCCAATCAGTGAGTCTCCTAATGTAAAGGACCGAAGGTTTGTATATTGTGTCGGAACAAATAACAATTTTTAAAGTAAATTGTATTTTTCCTAACTATGCAAACCTGAGGTCCTTTACAATTATGCCCACCTCATGCCACCCCTCAATCTGTACCTGGGCCGAAAGGCAAATTGGAATGTTTGTAAGGTGTCAAAGAAACGAGTAGGTAAAAGTTACTGCTACTTTATTACAGATCCAGGCAGTTTATATAGCGGCCGACTAATACGGACCCGCGAGAGACAATGGAATTGACTGTGACCTGAGGTGAAACAGTAAACAATAATATGCAGTGTCAGTACAAATTGTCACAAAACATACAGAACTTTAAATTTGGATACAGTCTTGATGCCTGTGAATGAAGAAACATGTGATACACAATGTGTGACATTTATAAATACTGCATCAAAGTAAAAATGGTTAAAAATCAGTGACCTGTCACGTTTAAAGATTGACTAATTGAGTTTGAAGAAATTTGGAAGTCACCAAAGAAAACATGCTCAGAAATGGAAGACTTAATTAATGGCTGCTGTGGTTTACGCTGGCGCCCGATGTGGTGACTTTACAAATATGGCGGCAATTTGCCTGCGGGGTGAGGGCGTGCTGGAGTGCTTTTGGGCGGAAGGGGTGCTGCGTCGCTTTCGGGACTCTCCAACAGAGAGGCGGGTAGAATGCGGTCTATTGAAACCCAGTCGTCCCTGCCAGGAGTGCCAGCTGACAGCCTTGCTGTTTCGTTCCAGCACGCCGGAAGGGTCCCCTGTAGGGCTTGGTTAGTGGTGGACGGATGGCGTCGACTCTCCAAAGACGGGTGGCGGATGACAGCTGTGGCAGCATGAAGGTGGTTGCATTGTCATATATGGCGCCTGGTGTAGGGGCGAACTTGCAGCCACGTTCAGTGGAGCCTCTGCAAAGTGATGGGGAGTGGATTTTCATCCGTCACGAGCTCTCCTGGCACTATTCGAGGGTTCCCCAATAGGTTTGTTCGGCTGCAGATGGGGTGCCGTCGGCTCTGGGGCGGTTCTCAACCCGAGGAGGACCCACGGCAGCTGATGTTTCCAGTCCTCGGCGGTGCAGCGGGCCATGAGGGATGACTTTAGGGACCTGTGTTACGTTCGACCAGGCCGTAAATCCGCTGGGTTAGCCGCATTGGTGGTGTGGTGCGTGGTTCCCAGCAGTTGAGCCAGGGCAGACCACAACCCGGAGAGGAAGGCGGGGCCCCTGTCGGTTGTGATGTGGTCCGGGGCTCGATCGGCTAACCCAACTGGAGAGCAGGGCCTGGCGCACGCGCTGGCGGTGGCTTCTTGCATGGGTGTGGCCGGGCCACCTCATCAACGGTCTACCAAATTGTATCTGGATCCGCCTGATGGGGAACATGTCCAACGACGTCGATGTGGCAACAGGAAGCGGCGCCCTGGCTGTGGGAATTTTTAAGACATGCGTTTGAACCCACCTTACTGGTCTGGCACTGCAGGCAGATGTTTTGTAAGGCCAGAAACTTTTTGCACCCCGTGCCACGAACTTTTTTGACAGTAGTTGACGTGGTCCTGCCGGAGGGGTGTGAGAGGCCGTGAATTATGTCGAATTTGTCATTTGAGGCTGGAACCAAAGGGCAGGGCTGACCTGTGCTGATGTCAGAGAGCAGGCTGGGGCCATTTGAACGTCCCGCCATGAGGGATGTGATGGCAGTTGCGGTATGCTGGGGTTTCTGGGTCAGCGGCCTGTTCTCTGGCAAGGTCCTGGTAATCTATAAAGCTGCATGGTTCAACATGACTCTCAGAGGCGTCTGCCGGGATTTTTTTCTTGCCGGGGAGGTACCTGACGGAACAGGTATACATTCGGCTATGGCTGAGAGGTGGCGCTGCTGTAAGAAGAATGCATAGACTTTGAAGGCGTGAACCAGTGGCTGATGGTCTGTGAAGATTGTGAAGGGCGTCCCCTCCAGGAGGAACTTGAAGTGCCGAAAAATCGCAGAGTTCCTGTCGAAGTGCTTAGCGGGTCTCTGCAGGATTGAACTTCCTTTGCTGAAAAAGGCGATGGGCTGGGGCACCGTTGATGATTTGCTCCAGAACAACCCTGGTAGACTGGCGTCTTTTCGTCAGCTGGAGGGGGCCTTGGGATCTGGTGTGCCAGGCGGTTGCCTTTTGAGGGGGCCTTTCAGGAAAAGGCCTGCTGCTGGCTGGGTCCCCAAGACAGGGACTTGGTTGGTTTTTAGGACTTCCGCTGAGGCCGTGGTGTGCATGATCCCGGGATGAGGTTTGAGAAGTTTACCATCCCAAGGAACTCCTGGACGGCCTTGATAAGTGGGTGTCGGGAACCTGGAGAACGGCTACTCAGATGTAAGAGAGCATACGCCTGTCGGAGATGTCACCCGTCAACCAGGAATTCTGCTTTCTGGACGCCGAAGGTGCACTTGTCAAAGCGGACGACGAGGCCATGTTCTCTTAGGCGCTGGAGGACTGCCTGATGTGTCTCTGGTGTTCGCTAGAGACCTGGAAAATATGAGAATGTCTTATTACAGCAGCATTATTTAATTTTAGGTCCCCAGGATGCTGTCCATGAGCCGCTGGAAGGTGGCCCCCGGTTTCCTCAGTTGAAGGTGAGAAGGCGAACACATAGGACTGAAGGGCGTGATGATGGCTGTCTTTGGTATGTCCTCTGAATGAAACAGGTACCTGGAAATAAGATTTAAGAAGGTCCAATTTAGTGAATATTTTGGCCCGTGAAAGGAGGCCGTGAGGTCTTGCATGTTGGGTAGAGGGTAGTGGTGGGCTCTGTTGCAATGTTGAGCCTGCCTGTAGTGCTGCCATTGAGGGTCTCCAGGAGCCGTCCGGTTTCTGCACCATGTGGAGGGGAGGCCCATGGACTGGAGGCTTTCCTGCAGATGCCCATCCGCTCCATCCCATAATGCTTTTTTCGCCTCCTGAAAACGCTGAGGGGGAAGCCTTCGGAATCATTTGTTGGCATTCCTTTCATCCCCACTTTCATTTTGGTGGTATTTCCTCAAAGTCTTGGCTGGGTCCCGGGGACTTGGCGGCTTCGGGCTTAAATACCTCAGGGAACTCCGACTCAGACAGGTGTGCATACTGGTATCATAGGTGCTGATGGTGGGTCTGGGTCCCGCCTGTTACACGGGAGAGCTGGATGCAGGAGTTGGTATCGAGGAGGCGCTGCGCCAATCACGCCACTAAGCAGGCTACCAAAAGTGCGCCATTGTGAAAATCAGGCCCCAGGAGTGGGGTTCCACGTCCGTGACGTATGAAGTCCCAGGAGTAACTCTGGCCCAGGATGGAGATCAACAGGGCCTGGTGCCTCTGGGAGAGGATGGGGGTTCCGTTGGCGTCATCAGAAAGCGGCTGGGTCTGGTGTCTGGTTGCGGGTCTCTGGATGCTGGGAAGACCGATTTAAAGGCCCTTCACCAGCATCATCCTGCCGGAGACCATTCCCTTGAAAAAAACCTACTGTTTTTGAGGTCCTGGGTTCTTGGCTGCCATGGTGGCTTGATATCTGCTGGCTCACATTCCTTGGTTTTTTTGTACACGAGCAGGGCGGCAAAAGTTTCGGGCGTCCTTTCCGAAACTTGTGGTAGCGGTGCGAAGCCCGGGACCTCCATCTGCTGTGGTTCCACGTCTGTTGGTGATGGCGTTGCAAACGGGCTGCTCACGTCCTCTTCGAGCTGACCGACTGTTGTGGCCGGTTTTAGCCGCTGTGAATACAAACGGAGTCTGTGAGATGTCCGCCGCCTCATGAGGATTCGATAGGCATGGTGTAGGGTGAAACGATCTGAACTTCAAACAAGAGTGCGGTAGATTTCCCATGCAAAGCTTATCTCCTGCCGCTTCTTTGTACCCAAGTCTGGTAGTGACAGGAGATCCACGACCATGCCCGGATGTAAGCGTCTCTTGAATTGAGGTCGGGGCGTGGGTTTTGGCAAGGTCGATAGCACGGGCGGCCCGCTCGGCGATGGGCAGGAGCAAGCAAGGAGGAACTTTTTGTGGTGCTGGAAATGAGGGTGTGTGTTTTTCTTTCATGAGATGAGTTTTCTGTAACAAAGTCCCGGAAGGGCGTTGAGCACTGTGTGTCCTGTAGGGGGAAGAAATCAGGTCCACGATTCTGAAGTGGCTCTCCACCCGCGGACCCACATCGATGGGTTTGCATACATCTTGCAGTTTTACGGTGAGGGCGGCCCGCGATTGTGTTGAGTGTTGTTTGTGTTCGGAGCGCTGGTGTGGAGTTGCGGGAGGGCCTAACCGATGCAGGGCGGGCGCAGGTGTGATGGGAGGTAGGTAAACCTCCGAGTCCCGTTGGTCCGCGTTTAACTGCATAAAGGAGGGGATATCGGCGTCCATGCTCGCTCCTTTGACCCCCTTACTGGAGTGGGGTCCCTTGGGTCAGGACGCACTTTCATGCGCCGTGTGGTTCCACTAGTGACGCTGGTGGGTACGTGGCAGAGTCAGCACGCTCAAACGCTGGTTACAGCGCCGCGTGTTTAGGCCGCTAAGAGCCTTTTTGAGAAATCCTGGAGCCAAGACTAAATCGCCGTGTCGGTCCGTTAATGGCTCCGGGCTACTCGGGGTCACCACTGTAAGGTGTCAAAGAAACGAGCAGGTAAAAGTTAGCACATTCCTGATCCAGGCAGTTTACCTGGCGGCCGACTGACGCCTGCACCGTGAGAGACAATGGAATTGACTGTGACCTGAGGTGAAACAATAAACAATAATATGCAGTGATCAGTACAAATTACAATACAAAACATACAGAACTACAATATGGATACAGTCTTGATGCCTGTGAATGAAGAAACATGTGATACACAATGTGTGACATTTATAAATACGCATAAAGTAAAAATGGTTAAAATGCGTGACCTGGCACGTTTTAGAGCGTGACTAATTGAGTTTGAAGAAAATGGAAGTCAACAAAGAAAACATGCTCAGCGGAGACTTAATTAATGGCTCCTGCAAACACACGCTGGCGGAGATATCTTGGTGACTTTACATGTTTACATCCGGGCAGGGGTACTCCCTCTTCCCGGACAGTAGTTCTGATAACCACCTTGTTTGAAGTTTAACGGCTTTTTCAGCCTACGCCTGAAAGTTTCTCTAATGTAAAGGACCTCGGGTTTGTATAGTTAGGAAAAATACAATTTACTTAAAAAATTGTTATTTTTTGTGCAAAATGGGTGCTGCATTTTGTACCAGTCCCTTGGGGATGAATGTAAATATAAACAAAAGACAGTAAATATCATAAAATTAAACAAAAGACAAGAACCTGAACAAAAAGCTGTAAATATATTGGTCACCAACTGGCAGGATTTTGACAGATTAGACTTAGAGTTTCATTGCAATTACTTGTTTGGGAATGGCTTGTCATGCAGTCATTATGGCCCATGGCATGACTGTGTCAGACTAGGATTTTATAAGTGAATGAAGAGAAAAACTAGTAAAAGGAAATCATTACATAAGCTGAAAAAACCCAAAATTCTTAACTTGATCAAACTAGGTCACTAAGCAAACCTAAATGTCTCGAAACTCCTTAAAAAATAAACCAAAATGGTTGTTTATGCTGTCATTTTTAATAAATTACAGGATTTCCATAATGTGTTTTATGCAAACCTGGGGTGAGATCTTTCTACAAACCTGCAGAAAAGGTTTGGATTCCAAGGAAGTCCCTGTATTGGAAATAGGAAGCTACAGTAGGCTAGTAACAAAACAATTGTGTTGCAGTATGGTAGATTAGTAAACATCCGTGGAAAATTATCATGATAAATTTTGAAAATGCGCCCCTTTACTAATAAGGTAAAAATAGGATGCAGTACTTTGAAGCTTTTGCCAGAGTTGTATAACTAAATCAACTTGTCAAGAACACAGTGTCATGTCGCCAGTGTAGTTTATGGCACTTGTAATATGACAGATATGGGAACCAGTGAAATTACTTTGTAAGGCATGAAAGGAGTGTTTTAATAAACATGAATTCACCATCCAGTTTATGCAGTGGCTTTAAAACAGCAAGAAAAATACAATACACAGAACAGTCAGAGTGAAATGTAGTAGGCTGCCCAAAAATGGTGACAAAAGGAAACATAAAGGATACTTTAGAAAAGAACTTCCCCAAACATTTCATTGTTCCAACACAATATACAAACCCTCGGTCCTTTACATTAGGAGATTACTTTCAGGCGTAGGCTGGAAACGGCCGTTGAACTTCAAACAAGGTGGTAGGCAGTTAACTACTGTCCGGGAGGCGGGAGTACCGCCTGCCCGGATGTAAACATTCCAATTTGCTTTCGGCCGTCGTGGAGATAGGACGTTGTACTTCGCCGCACTCTGCCTGACAGCATTTTTTTCGTCATTTTTGGTGGGAATTTTCTTTTTTTCTCTTTAAATGGAAAAATCATCTAAACCCTCCTATCCCCAGCGTGTGTGTCCCGGGGTAGGGGGTGAAAAGTGTAATTCCTTCAGATCTAGAGTCAACGTGGACCCACACGCACTCTGTACATCTTGCAGGGGGCATGTGTGTTCACGCGACTCGACTTGTAGTGAGTGTTGTTTGTGGTCCTCCGAGCAATGGGGCAAGTTCGAAGGGAGGTGACGTTACCGTCGTAAGCCTTCCAAGGAGTCGTCCGAGGGAAATACGCCCCCGACGACTCCGTTGGTGGCGAATGTATCGGGTTCGTCTCTCCCTCCCGGCGAACTTCCCCTTCTTGCTCCCTCTCCCTCGGGTGAGGACTCCCCCTCCCCTTCCTCTTACGTTTCTTCGTTTGTGGAAGGGCGCGGGGGAGAGTTGGACCGCGACATCCTCTCGGAAGTCTCTTCCCGTTCCGGAGGTGAGTTTTTTCCTCCGGAGCAGGTGGGGGCTTCCATCGCTAACCCGACTCTTGCTTCAGGTCCCGGACTGGATAGCCAGGCGATGAATCCCAACTCTCCCTGGCTACACCTGGGCCTACCTGGCTCGGCTCTAGAGGGATTGGCTCCCCTGGCCCCCCCTCCAGTCACGACCCACACGGCAGCGACAGCCACTACGACAACTGTCACCTTCTCGAGGTTCGTCCAGATGCCGATTTCAGTGGCTTCGCATCTGGACACCCAAGTGTCAGCGTCATCCGTGGGCCAGCACGCTGTTCCACTGCCACCTGGCTTCCTGGCTCCATTCACGCGCTCTGGCCCCTCCTACATGGTGACGTCACCATATCCTTACGTGACTGTTGCTGCCCCTGTTGCTGACCATGGCCTGTCTCTGGATACGGTTCCTCGTCTGACTCTCCAGCCCGGCCCTTTGTCTGCCTCAGTTCCCCATCCCAGCGACCATCGCCCCTGATCTGCACGCGGGAGGGGCGCCTGCATCCCTGGCCCCGCCCACTTTTGTTCCTGGTAGATGCACAGCTCTCTCTACCCAGGCAATTGCTGGTCCGAGCTCCGCCGTCTCTGCCCGAGATGCGCCTTATGCTGCTGCAGCCCCTCCTGCTGTACCTGCTGTTCCTGAATCAGCGGCCTCGTTTTCCTGGCTTGGGGATTTGACTGCTTTCTTGAAGCAGATGGTGAAGAAGAAGAAGAAGAAGAGGTCTAGGAAGGTGTCGTCATAGTCTTCGTCTTCATCTTCATCATCGTCGTCGTCTGCTGCTTCTTCCTCTTCTCCTTCCGAGGCTTCGCGGCCGAAGAAGAAGAAGTCTGCCTCTCCCCCCCCTAAGAAACCTCACACCGAGATTTCTAAGGGTCTGCCTCCTTCCACAGGGAAGGCAGTGGGATCTCTCGTAGGCTCTTCCCGATCCTCGGATCAGGGAACCGCTGCCCCGGCCTCCGGGCCAGGGGCACCGGGAGCCAAGGGCGTGCAGACCAAGGTCGGCACTCTCTCCGCTGCTCCTAAGAAACCTCCTGCTTCTAAGGCCAGTGAGACCGCGTCGGACACTTGTTCGTGAGCTGCTCCAAGTACCTGGGTCCCCAAGGAGACTCGGGTACCCCAGTCTGTTACGGTGGACACTTCTCGCCGTACAGACCAGGGTGTGGGACGAGAGAAAGAGCCGGGGCATGCAGGTGCCCCGCCTCTTCCTGCTGGCACTCCTTCCAGTGCCAGGTCAAGTTTGCAGGATAATGCCTCAGCCCTGCGGGGCCGAACGCAAGGAGAGACAGGGAAGAAGTCCCCTACTCAGTATTCCCGAGAGGCTCCGGCCTCGAAGAAGTCTGGGGCGCGTCCAGAGGACAGCGCAAGCTCGCCGCCAGCCAGCTGCGCGTTCGACTCCTCCCAGTCCCCAGCCACGCCGCCCGCGGCCAGCCTGGCTCAGGGGGAGGCGGTGCGCGGCTCGACTCTCGCGAGCCGCTCCGCTCTCCTCGGGAGATCGTTTCACCTGGGCTGAAGCGGTCTCCTCGACCTGAGGGCTCGTCATCACCGCGGGTTGGTGACCGCTCTCGGCCCGCTGCCTCTGCTGGTTCTGCCAGTAAAGGCAGTGGGAGCGCCCGATCTTCCTCGCCTGTCCCCTCCGCCCCTTCGGTCTCCTCCAGGGGGCGTGAGTCGGAGAGGAGGAACTCTGGGGATTGTTCTCCTCAGAGTTCAACTGCGTGGGGGTATGCACCTGGCTTGGTCCTTGGCTCGACCAGGTCCTACGCCCGCGTAGTTCAGGAAGGTCCTCGGGGGTCTGCCGAGGTTCTCCCTCCTGCAGGGAGAGTAGTTCGGGAGGACCGCACCCTGGAAGGACTCGAAGGTCCTCTGCCCCAGGATGCGGACACCCCCAAAATACAGAGGAGTTTTGCGGAGGTTATCGCGCTGATTCGTCAGCACAATGACCTCGGGGAAGGGACCACGGCTTCGTCTGTGGATTGTCCGTCGCGCCTCGAATCCTTCTGGGGACCCAAGAAGGAACCCAAGGCTTCGGTGGGGCTGCCGTGGTCCACGCTTGCCGAGGGAGTTCTCGATCAGGTGAACGGTCTTGTGTCTGGGCAGGACAGCTCCCTTTGATCGAGTCGCTCGGACAAGCTTCTTCCCCCCCCTCTGCCTCGTCAGAAGCGTTTCTACGCACCAGCGGAAGGGGCGTTGCTGACTAAACAGGTTGACCCGGACCTGACTCGTTTGGATCCGGGTCTGTCGTTGCAGCAATTATCGGCAGAGAACATTTCTCTCTCCCAACAAGAAGCTGCAACCCTGGAAGCCACCGCCATGGCGGCCTTCCAGGCAGTCTCCTGGCTCGATCTGTGGTCATTCACAGTATTGAAGGTAGCTGCTTCCTCAGGCGCTATTGTACCTGGGGAGGACTCTGCCTTTGGGAGACTGTGCCAGTCTGGAGGTAGGGCTATTTCCTACCTTGCCCACCAGACTGCAAACCTGTGGGCAAACCTGGTGTTAAAGCGGAGAGACGCTGTTCTCTCTCGCTTTGCCAGGTCTGTAGGTCCCGAGTCGGCCATCGCTCTTCGGAATGGACCGTTGCTGGGTTCCTCCTCTCTCTTCCCTAGAGAGTTGGTGGACGCCTTGCGGTGGACAAGCGCCGTGCCGATGACAGCGACCGGCTTGTCCACCAGGCAGTGGTTAAGACCTCCTGGGTCTTCTCATCCCACTGCAGCCAGGCCTTGGGCCAGGCTGGCTCTTCCTCGGCCCCTAAGAAGTCCCAGTCTTGAAGGGGTCCCGAGGAAACACCCAGCCTTCTTCTTCCTCGAAAAGGGGGTTACTCCCGTCCTTTTCAGCCCCCTTTCCAATCCGGTAAAGGGGGCAAGGGTAAGAAGAAGAAGAGAACGCTAGGCGTTCCCCAAAAAAAGGCCAAAAAGCGACACGGAGCCGAGACCTGGATAGTGGATGTCCTTCGGGAGGGATATCTGTGATAGGGTATTCCGCCAGAATATCCCCATTTTTGTTTGTTTCCCCCAAAAGCTGCCAATTCCTCATGGATGTGCAATGGTCTTGAAAGAACAAATTTTCTTCTGTAGGATTTAGACAAACTGTCGAGCCATTGGGCAACAGGATGGCTTCCCATGTTGATCTCTATCTAAGGCAAGACTACGATTCACACACGAACACACAATGGCCGAGACCTGGATAGTGATTGATGTTTATAAACACATCGGGAGGATATCACTACCCTTACTGATGACGAGTCTCGGCCTCCCCTCACCTACAGTTCACCGGTCCATCTCCAAACATATCTTACCCAGGTTCGGTCCATCTCCAAAGGACATCGCACTACAGCAAGAAGTGCAAGCCATGCTGAGCAAGAATGCTGTAGAAGTCGTGTCGGACCAGTCTCCAGGCTTTTACAGCTGCATCTTTCTCGTAGAGAAGGCATCAGGGGGATGGAGACCGGTCATAGACCTCTCTCCCTTGAACCATTTCCTTCGCCAGACTCGGTTCATGATGGAAACAGCACAAACTGTGCTGGCCTCCATCAGGGAGAACGACTTCATGCTTACGGTGGACTTGAGGGATGCGTATTTCCAGATACCCATCCATCCATCCTCGCGCAAGTACCTCCGCTTTGTCCTCGGGGAGTCGGTCTTCCAATTCAGGGCACTTTGCTTTGGGCTCTCGACCGCTCCACAGGTGTTCATAAGAGTATTCTCTCGTGTCAGCTTGGGCCCACTCGCACGGGATACGTCTATTGAGGTATCTCGACGACTGGCTAGTCCTGGCGAGCTCTCGCTCGCTGTTGCTACAGGACAGGGATCGTCTCCTCGAGTTTTGCCGGGATCTAGGGATCATGGTAAATCTGGAGAGGACAAAGTACCTGGGCATGCTGATAGATACGGTGGCAGCGAAAGTCTTTCCCTCGGACTCTCGTATCAGCAAGTTCAGGCAGGCAGCACAGTTGTTCCTGTCTCGACAGGAGCAACCAGCTCGGCAATGGCAAGTCGTCATCGGTCACCTGTCGTCATTGGAGAAGCTAGTACCTCACGGGCGTCTTCACCTGCGGTCTCTCCAGTGGAGACTAAAGGAGCATTGGTCCCAGTCCCGAGACCCCCAGTCCTTCCTCATTCCTCTTTCCGAGGAAGTGAGAAAGGACCTTCACTGGTGGTTAGACGACAGGAACCTCTTAATAGGAGTATCCCTGCATACTCCCCCTCCGGACATGCTTCTGTTCTCGGACGCATCGACCGAGGGATGGGCGCACACCTGGAGGAGTTGCTGACTTCGGGAGTGTGGCACCGAGCGACAAGCACCTTCACATCAACATCCTGGAGCTCAGGCGGCCTTCCTGGCCCTCCAAGAGTTCCGGGATCGAGTGATGGGACACTCCGTGGTACTGATGAGCGACAATACCACGGTAGTGGCATACGTCAACAAGCAGAGGGGACTGGTGTCCCACCAGCTTCATCAATTGACGATGCAGGTGCATGAGTGGGCCATGGCTCACTTGGTAGAGCTGTCAGCCAGGTACATTCCAGGCAAGAGGAATGTGGTGGCAGACAAGCTCAGCCGCCAGAGCCAGGTGGTAGGGACCGAATGGTCCTTCCATCAGGAAGTAGCGGAAAGGCTGTTCTGCCTGTGGGGGCGTCCAGTCATCGATCTGTTCGCCACCCGGCACAACAGAAAACTCCAGATCTTCTGTTCTGTCGTGCCGGACCCATGGGCTGCTGCGGAGAACGCGTTCCAACACCCGTGGGACAATCTCGACGCTTACGCCTTTCCCCCATTCTGTCTGATTCGCCGTGTGACCAGCCGAATGATGATCACCCCGAATCTCAGAATGACTCTGATGGCATCCAAATGGCCCCAGGCCAGTTGGTACCCGGACCTGCTAGCTCTCCTCTCCGAGGCTCCGAGAGAGATTCCCCCCTGGCCCAACCTTCTGCGTCAACCTCACACAAAGCGGTTCCACCTGGCAGTGCATTCCCTGTGTCTTCACGGCTGGAGGTTATCCACCATCTCTTGCGAGCGAGAGGCTTTTCGCGCCGCGCAGCAACAGAGATGGCAGGATACCTCAGAAGATCCTCCGCAGTGGTATACCAGGGAAAGTGGTCCGTCTTCTGTGGTTGGTGTCGTCGAAGGGGTATCTCTCCGGTCGGAGCTACTGCTCAGCAGGTCGTGGACTTCCTCGTCTTCCTTCGCCGAGAGAAGCTTCTCTCCGTTTCAGCTGTAAAAGGCTACCGCGCCGCACTCGGCCTAGTCTTGCGGCTGAAAGGAGTAGACATCTCCTCCTCTTTCGAGATTTCTCTACTCATGAGAAGCTTCGAACGGTCTTGCCCACCCAGGGATCTCAGGCCCCCTGCGTGGGATGTGACTCTCGCATTCAGGAGCCTGACTCGTGCACCGTACGAGCCTTTAAGAGAATCGTCAGACAGGGATCTGACCCTCAAGACCGTTTTCTTGCTTGCCCTGGCATCGGCGAAGAGAGTTGGTGAGCTTCACTGACTTTCCTTTGATGTCAAACACTCGAGGGGATGGGGGATCAGTTACGCTCGATTTCATCCCGGATTTCGTAGCGAAGACTCAGAACCCTTCGGTCCCTGACGCACGGTTCGAGTCCTTCACGATCCCCTCCCTAGAGGACTTTGTAGATAATGATCCAGACGAGATGCTACTGTGTCCTGTTAGGGTGCTGCGGCGCTATCTGAAGAAGACTCGGCACCTCTGGCCTGAGTGTCGACGACTCTTCGTTAGCACTGGCTCGACCAAGAAAGAAGTGTCCAAGAATACCATCTCTTTTTGGCTTCGTGAGACGATAAGGAGAGCGTACTCTGCTGCAGGAGAAGACGACACCGGTACGCTTCGTCCGAGAGCTCATGAGGTCCGCAGCATTGGTCCGTCCCTCACATTCCGGAAGAATATGTCGGTACCACAGGTGCTGAAGGCGGGTGTGTGGTCCCGACAGACTACCTTCACCTCCTTCTACCTCCGGGATGTTGCACACAAGTCCTTGGACACTTTTTCCTTGGGTCCTGTGGTGGCTGCTCAACAAGTTGTGTAGCTTATCCAGCTCCCCTAACGGGACAGGTTGCATCTCGCCTACGTTGTACGGTAGTGATTGGGAGATGAATGTTGAGTGACTGGCCTCTATTCCTTCTCCCCATCCTAAGCTCTCTTCCCACGGGCAGGGAGCGGACGCGCCGTTACAAGCTGGACCGGGCGATCGAGGCAGGTAAGCACATAACGAGAGCTTCCGTTCTATTTCCATTCAGGTTAATAGAAGCAACCCCACTCCTTCCTCTTGCAAGGGGAGGAAGGAGTCCATGACTTTGAGACAAACCCAATGCTTGTATTTGCCTTATTGTCATCCGACGTCAAATTCTTCCTAGCCTACTTTGCATGAACTGACGTTTTCCTCTTTCATGCAAAGGGACCCAGAAGTCTGACAAACTGATCCTGCGTTTCCTACAACCCGATCTTTTGTCAGAGGTGGTTTTTCCCTTCCTCGCTCTTACGACCAGGAAGGGAAGACAATTTGGTGAACTCCAGTCAGGTCAGAGAGACTTTTTCAGATTCCTCCCTCCAATCAGTGAGTCTCCTAATGTAAAGGACCGAGGGTTTGTATATTGTGTCGGAACAAATAACAATTTTTAAAGTAAATTGTATTTTTCCTAACTATACAAACCTGAGGTCCTTTACACTTATGCCCACCTCATGCCACCCCTCAATCTGTACCTGGGCCGAAAGGCAAATTGGAATGTTTACATCCGGGCAGGCGGTACTCCCGCCTCCCGGACAGTAGTTAACTGCCTACCACCTTGTTTGAAGTTCAACGGCCGTTTCCAGCCTACGCCTGAAAGTAATCTCTTATGTAAAGGATCTCGGGTTTGTATAGTTAGGAAAAATACAATTTACTTTAAAAATTGTTATTTTGATAATAATTTGTTGTATTATTGATAGAGAAGAACGTTCTTCTCAATTTAACAGATGCACAAATGTTCAGTTGCCTTACAAAGACACATGGTTGGAAAAAAATACCTTTTTGACCTAGCCTATCCTAGTAATTATCTCCCTGAAGAGAGTAATAATTTGAACTTTGTTCCGACACAATATACAAACCCTCGGTCCTTTACATTAGGGATTACTTTCAGGCGTAGGCTAAACGGCCGTTAAACTCTTGAACAAGGTGGTTAGGCAGTAACTACCTCCAGGTAGGCGGGGATACCCGCCTGCCCGGATGTAAACATTCCAGTTTTGCTCGGCCGTCAGTCAGCCGTTGCTGACGTGTTTTTCGTTCTCTCTGCCTGACTGTCGTTAAGCTCTTATTTTCCCGGTGGGATCTTTCTGTATTTTTGTTTATATATGCGTGTGTTTGATATTTGGTAATACAGACCCACGATTTGTGATAACCTTGCGTAAGCCGTTGTTCCCTGCCTGTGTCTTGGGTTTGACGGCCAAGGGCATAACTGGAGTAGCGTAACCAAGTGGTGATGCTTCTCTCCAGCGGCCCTTTACGTAAATACAGTACTGAAGGCACCCTTGTACTTTTGGAGATATAGTTTGGGACGCAATATCTTCACTCCCCTACATCCATCGGGACGAAAGAGTTAGTTCCCTTCTTGGGCTTCCGCCCTCCGTGTGTAAGGGGCATCACTAATTTCTTCCTACTTATGCTGAGTGTTACTCGCCGCCTGCGCTTAGAGATTTGCGGGCCGAGTGGGAGGTTACGGACGCGTCGATAAGTTCCGCTTCCGCGGCGCCCTTGGTGGCCTCCCCTCCATCCTTTTTTCTCTTCCCGTAGGTTCTTCCTTCTCTCTCCGGGGGGCAGGGGGGGGGAGAGCGATCGAGTGACCTCGTGTAGAGTACCTCCTAACGCTGCGTAGGGCTGTTCCCTTGTAGCGGGAGGTGCCTCCCTCTACTAATCATCTTTGTTTTTCTTTCAGGTTGACAGTGAGCATCACAGACACAGCAGTAGTTGGCTGGATATATCAAGAATATCTTGCATGAAGCAGTCCCGACATTCATTCAGTGTTGCTTTGGGATCGACCACAATACCTGATTAGATGACATATTTCCACGTTGGGATCGCTCTGACTCTGTTCCCGCTGATGTAGATCAATCGCTGTCATTGCTGGTTTTCATGTATGCTGTTGCAATGCTTCCTGCGTATCTGTGGTCCATCTGGTCCTGCTGTTCCCTGTGTTATGCTCTTGTCAACTCGATGACAGTCTGTGAGCTGCTCTCCTGGTCTCCTGCCGCAGTCACCCTGATCGCTCCTGTCGCTGCTGGTGACTTTCAAATGACATTCTGTCCGTTGCAGTAGCTCCTGCCTTCCGAACCGCTAACGTAGCTCCTGCATCGAATGTCCTGATCGTGCCCGCTTCTTCTCCTAGTGATCGTGCCTGGGGCCACTTCCGTTGTGTTCCTGCCAGCTGCCCTGGAGGTTACGATGTCAGCCATCTTGTAGAAGATGTTGGCGTGAAAGGGAAGGAAGTCGCCTTGTGGAAGTGACGTTCCTGGCCGTTGCACAGCTCCTGCTCACCGAACCTTTGCCGTAGCTCCTGCATCGGCTGTCCTGATCATTCCTGCCGCTTCTGGCGGTCGTGCACGGGGCCACTTCCGTGCGTTCCTGCCAGCTGTCCCAGAGGTTACGATGTCCACCATCCTGTAGAAGATGTCGGCGTGAAGATGTAGGAAGTCGTCTTGTTGAGGTGATGTTCCTGGCTGTTGCAGTAGCTCCTGTCTTCCGAATTGCTGCCATAGCTCCTGCATCGGCTGTCCTGATCATGCTTCTCCTGGTGGTGGTGTCCTGGCTGCGTCCGTTGTGTTCCTGTCGGACTACCCTGGAGGTTACGATGTTTCGTGTCCACCATCCTGTAGAAGATGTCGGAGTGGAGGTGAAGGAAGCCGTCCTGTGGAAGTAGCCGCCATCTTCTTCATCTTATCTTCGATTTCGTCTTCTGCTGCGTCTTCCCTTCCTCTCCCGAGGTCCAAGGGGGTCCCGAGAATCAGACAGACCTCCATCGGCCGAAGGAAAGGAATGCTGCTTCTTGCCCTTGATGCCCTTGGACGTCTAGGGACTGCCTCCTTCCGAGGAGGCAGTGGGTCTCTCGTTGGCTCTTCCCGACCTTCGGGTTAGGAAACCGATTGGCATAGCCGTGGGTTTTGTGTTTCGGAAGCTGTGGGCGCACAGACCTCAGTTTGTGATCCCGTTCCCGAGTCTTAGAGGTTCCGCCTCTAAGATGGGGGCTGCTTCGGGCACTCGTTCGCGACCCGCTTCGAGTGCTCAAGATTCTATGGAAAATTGAGTATCCCGATCTGGTCTGGAGAAATTTTCCTGTGCCCAGTTCGGGAGCAGTGTGAGAGAAAGGGCCGAGGCACCCAGGTGTCTTGGTTCCTCTTCCTGCCAGCACCGCAAGCACTCCCAGAGTGTTTGCCAGTGCTCGGTCGGGTTCCCAGCCTGGTGTCTCGATCCTGTCGGTTTGAACACCAGAAGAAGCAGGGAAGAGATTCACTTTGGGAGTCCTGCGGGACTTCTAAGGGACTGACTCTCTTCCGGGAGACAAGTTTCTCTCGTGGACCGATTCGCATTCTCCTGTGGGATCTTGCGTTTCAGGGGCCGCGAGAGCATGGCCTCTCGAGGCCACTCCCTCGTTGCCAGTCTTGGAAGTCTGCGTCTAAGACTGGATCTGTGCTTGGCTCTTTCGATCTATTAGGAAACAAAGCAGCCACTCCCGATTTTCGGAAGTCTCGTAGGTAGCTCGAATTCTAGGAATCACGAGCGCTCTCCTTACGAGAGGCACAGGACAAGAGAAAGTGCCAAGACACCCAGGTGTCTGGTTGCCGGGACCCCAAGTTGTCGGTGTGCCGCGACGCCAGGTGTCTTGATACTGCCTGCCAGCTGCTTCGGTTGCTCGGCCGGGCTTCGTTCTTGTGTCTCGAACTTTAGGGTTCGAGCATGCAAGATAGCAGACACAGAATTCCCCTTTGAACCTTCTTCTCGAGGGGCCTCGGCCTCGGCCTCGAAGGAGTTTAGAGTTCGGGAAACTAGCAATTGTTCACAGCAGACGAGTCCGGCCTGCCCAGTTATGATTGTGTTCACGCAATTGGCTCAGCTCGGCCCCCAGTCGCACTTACGAGACTGGCTCGGCTCAACTCGGCTTGCCAGACTGGCTCAGCTCGACTCGACTTGGCTTGCCAGACTGGCTCGGCTCGGCTCAGCTCGCCCCACCTGCCTCCCAGTCTGCCGCATAGCAACCAGCTGGATCGCGTTCACATGATCGGCTCGGCTCGGCCCTACTCGGTTTTTCCGATTTGGGTTCTCGGCTATGTTCGAGTGAACTTTTTTTGCTCTTCCCAGGAAAGCGCTGTGCCACGGCACAAGTGCTGTTCTTTCCCCGTGTGGCAGTAATCTCCTTCGGTTGATTATCGCTCACGGTCCGCCTCTCCTGCTTATCATTCTGGCAGGACAGGTAGGAATACTCTTTTCTCCTCACCTGTTCTCTTCTCCTCTCTGTTGTTCCGAGAGGCGCGAGACGGACAGAGAGAGCTCCGACGAAATTTTCTTTCGGAGTTCAGCTGCCTGGCGTGCTTTGGGTATCGGTCCCCCGATTCTCTCGTATTATAACCAGGTAGGTGAGGAGGGTTTCATGGGATCTGTCAAGGTCTCCCTCCAAGGGGAGAGGTAAAGGAGTTTCACGCATCGGAAACAGCGAGGGTCTTCCTCTTCAAGTTACGATCGCCCCCGTGTTCTCGGGGAACTTCGCGCCGACGAATCGGCGAGAGGATCCCCAGGACAGGACCACGGCTCCCCCAATGAATAACCTTCATCACTTGCAACCCTTGCAGTTTCCGATGGGCCGAGAGTGTCAGGGACCGCCGCGGTCCTAGCTTCCGAGAGCGTTCTCGACCTGATGAATTCTTTTCTTCGATGGAGTTAATTCAGGTCGAAGACACCAAACTTCCACTCCTGCCTCGACAGAATATGAATTCTTCTTGCCTGGGAGGGTCTTGCCGACTGCAGTTTTTTGAGCAATTCTGGTGCTAAGAAGGACTTTGTCCCAATTCGGATCTCCGATTTCGTAAGTCCCGAGTTGGTTCGACCCTTGGGAACGAACCTTTACTTGGTTCTGCCTTTCTCTTTCAGAGATTTGCCAGATACCCCAGTAATCAAGGTTCCCACCAGGACACTGACTTGTCCTTTGGACAATAGTCAAGAACTTTTGGTCTTAGTCATCTCAACTCGACCTTGAGTTCAAGCCAGCCCCCCTCAACTCCTTAGCTAAGAAGTTGTAGGCTTCAGAAGAAGATTGCAACTGCTGGTGCCTGGACGAAATGATGCTTATCGAGTCTCTGGAACTGGCAGCGACATTGCCGAGACCTGGGAATGGAAGTATCTATTTCCCTTAGGTCTCGGCAATTCTTTCCATCGAACTCTCATCCCACCACCTCTCCCGTGCTCCCGATTCGGGAAATGCCAGCCGGCTAGAGCTAATTGCCTCGATATCATGTCATATTGCAGAAGCTTCCCCATGGTGGAAATGGAAGTCTGCTTCCTTTTCCCCGTTCTTTCCTCTTCGATGTATGAGGAAAGAGTTAGGCTAATGCTTGATTGAAGGAACCTTCGAATATGCCTTCATATTCCCCTCACATCTTGTGTCTACTTACAGATTCACAGATTGAGGAATAGGCGCACACTGGTAAGACCTTGTCTTGAATTTGTGTGACCGAGACGATTAGTACCTTCTCGTCACCGTCCTGGGCTCAGGGTAGCCTTTTGGCCGTCCGAGAATTCAGGATGGGTTTTGCGGCACTCACTGGTTTCGTTGAACAACAAAACCAGAGTAGTGGCATTTGTCGACAAACAGGAGGCAATCGTTTTTCCCCCTGTTTCATCTCGACATTTGAAGGTACTCGAGTGTTGTTCTATTGCACACTCGACAGCTCAATCAACCAGATGCATTCCTGGTGGGGATGTATTGGTAGGCAAGCCTGGCCTGGGGTTTGAGTGATCGGGACGGAACATGCTGCTCACTCTTTCTTCACGAAGATTCATGCAGAGACTGCTGGACTGAGAAATCCCTACTGTCCTTCTGTTGCCTCCCTGCACACAAGTCAGTAGTGTTTTCTCACTCCCTCATACCAGACCAGGGGCCGCTCTGTTGAGGCATGCTGTCTTTTGGTGAAAACTCGATATCGACGTTTTTTTCCCTCAGTATTTGTTCGTTTCGCTAGGGGTTCACAAACATTGCTCACCCCGAGTTACAGACAAATACTTGAAGACTTCGCCTTCATCCGACCTGATTGCCGAGGCATCGAGAAGAATTCCGCTTGACCCATCCTCCTGTGCAGCTGCACAAGAAGCGGTTCTTGAGGCAGTACATCCCTGCGTGTTCAGGACTGGGACACATTCCAGCTTTCCTTGCAAGCACAGGCTTTCTCGTCGAGCGGCAACGGATATAGCTGGATATCCCTTGAAGTCCTGTGCAACACTGTCCCAGGGACTGTATCCGTCTTCGCTGGTGGTGTCGTTGTCGGAACTTCTTCTCGGTCAGAGTCGCCGTCAAGTCTGGACTTCCTCGTCTTCTCCGCTGAGGGCTGCTTCTCTCCCTTTCATTTGTGAAGAACGAGGCCCTTGCGACCTAGTCTTCTATCTGACGTAGCCTTCGTCTCCTCAGTCGAGAGTTAGCTACGGACGAGAAGCTTCTTCAGTCATGCTGTCCCAGGAACTGTTTCCTGGGTGGCATGCGACTCGTTTAGGGTTCCTGTCCGTGCTCTGCACTCACCCCTACGAGAGTCGTCGGATAGAGATATGCCCTCTTAGGTCCATCTCTCATCTTACCCTGGCCTTGGCGTAGAAGATGGAAGAACAGGGATGGGGATCATACCTCGACTCCTTCTTGGATGTCGTAGGTGGACTCCGAATCCATTGGCATCGACTGTTGGGTTCGAGTCCTTCTTGTTCCCCTCCTCCTTGGACTTTGTATCGATGATCCAGATCATTCGTTACTTTGTCCTATTGGGAGCTGTGGTACTTTCCGAAAGGTTCGACATTCCTAACCTGGATGTTGTCAACGTTTTCGCTAGTACTGTCTCTCCCAAGGAAGAAGTGTCTAAGGACACATCTTCCTCCTGACTTCGTGAAGCCATCAAGGAGGTACTTGGCAGGTGACGACGACGATACTGGTACCTTTCACCCCTAGAGCTCACAAAGTCGATGGCTTGGTCCATCCCTCGCATTCCGGAAGAATATGTCGGTACCACAGGAGCTGAAGGCGGGTGTGTGGTCCCAACAGACTACCTTCACCTCCTTCTACCTCAGGGATGTTGCACACAAGTCCTTGGACACTTTTTCCTTGGGTCCTGTGGTGGCTGCTCAACAAGTTGTGTAGCTTATCCAGCTCCCCTAACAGGACAGGTTGCATCTCGCCTATGTTGTACGGCTGTGATGGGGAGAATGAATGTTGAGTGACTGGCTCTCTCTTTTTCTCCCCATCCTGGCTCTCTTCCCACAGGCAGGAGCGGACATGCCGTTACAAGCTGGACCGGGCGATCGAGGCAGATAAGCACATAACGGGAGCTCCCGTTCTATTTCCGTTCAGGTTAATAGAAGCAACCCCACTCCTTCCTCTTGCAAAGGGAGGAAGGAGACCATGACTATGAGACAACCCAATGCTTGTATTTGCCTTATTGTCATCCGACGTCAAATTCTTCCTAGCCTACTTTGCATGAACTGACGTTTCCTCTTTCATGCAAAGGCACCCAGAAGTCTGACAACTGATCCTGCGTTTCTTACAACCCGATCTTTTGTCAGAGGCAGTTTTTCCCTTCCTCGCTCTCACAACCAGGAAGGGAAAACAAGGTGGTGAAGTCCAGTCAGTTCAGAGAGACTTTATCAGATTCCTCCCTCCAATCAGTGAGTCTCCTAATGTAAAGGACCGAGGGTTTGTATGTTGTGTCGGAAAAAATAACAATTTTTAAAAGTAAATTGTATTTTTCCTAACTATACAAACCCGAGGTCCTTTACACTTTATGCCCACCTCATGCCACCCCTCAATCTGTACCTGGGCTGAAAGGCAAACTGGAATGTTTACATGCGGGCAGGCGGGTATCCCCGCCTACCTGGAGGTAGTTACTGCCTAACCACCTTGTTCAAGAGTTTAACGGCCGTTTCCAGCCTACGCCTGAAAGTAATCCCTAATGTAAAGGACCTCGGGTTTGTATAGTTAGGAAAAACACAATTTACTTTTAAAAATTGTTATATTGCAAAGCCAAATGCTGTTGACATTTCTTCAAAAATGATAAGTAGGATATATTGATAGACAGATGCAGGATAGTGACTGGTGTCCTTATTACCTCGCCATCAGTGGTGTTAGGAAACTTATACATTTTTTATCAGATCATTGCAAGCACGACCATGCAAAAACTAAACTTGCCAGGTTAAAAATCAAGAATTATTCCCAGCATAGATGAAATGCTAAATATATTAACTAAGCATTTGCATCAGAGCTTCGCATTAGATTGGTCAGAATTATGAGGGACGAGTACACAGTAGTGTAATTATAATTTGCTCTTACTAGAATCTAAACCATCGCCTTTTATGTTGGAGTAATCTTTAGTGCTAGTGGGAATCGGCCGTTGAAACTTGGAAACAATGTATAAGTAACTAGTGGCCTAGGACCCCACACTTAACTACCATCCATTGTAGAGGGTTGGTGCCGTCAGTGTACCTCACACAGAGCACTGTAGTTATTACTTCCGCCCTTAGCTGCTATAACCTCTTCCATTCCTTTTACTGTTCAGTACCTCCATTCATATTCTCTTCCATCTTACTTTCCTCCACCCTCTTTCTCCTGACAGTTGTTTCATAGTGCTTCTTCTTCAACTGCAAAAGGTTCTCCTCCTGTTATGCTTTTATTCCTCGTGGTTTCCCTTTTAGTACTGAATGACCTCATCAGAGGTCCAAGTGCTTGCTTGGCCTTTGGCCTGAATTCTATATTCTGTTCCATTTCTTTCATTCACCAGATGATGCCGAACACTTTTTCTTCGACCATCACTGAGAGCCGATGTGTTGCTGTGTCGCTGCTAAATTGGAATGTGTGGTTATTTTATGAGTGGTAGTTCTTACACAAATACAAACCTTCAGTCGTTACATAGGACTTGGCTTGTGATGTAAGCTGAAACAGCTGTTAACTTTCAAATGAGGTCGTTAGCCACAGACGGAAGGGGTAAGCCCCCTCACTCGTCAGTCTGCACTCAACTTTGCTTTTGGCGGCCGTCGTGTGAAGACTTCTCTGTCCGACTGCTGTTCGCTTTCCTTTTTCTTGTTTTTGTGTATATGTGTGTGTTTATGTGTTTGCTTCATATCTGTAGTGCAAACCTCTAACTTCAACTGCCTGGGGGAGGAAACATATTTTTATGTATGCTACTTACCGAGTAATTACATAGCTATTAGTTTCTACTATCTGGCAGCTAGAATTTTGAAATTCACGGTAGCGCTACTTTTGTTTTGGCTAGACGAGTGACCCCACCCACTGTCGGGGTAGAGAGGACCAGCTTAGCAAACGAGCTCAATATGTTTCTGCCGGCTGATGTCTGTGGTTACAGTGATTGGCAGCAGCGGATTTTTGGAATTCCCTTCTCTTTTGATCTTGGATCTTTAGTGAAGTATTTGCTTTATGGTAGCCTTTTCGGTTCTCTGAAGGCTAGTATTACCAATTTGACAATGTTTTGGTTTTTCTTTTACTATGTCCGACTCGGGCTCCCAAAGTGTTAGGTATTGCAATAAAGGCTGCAATACCTAGTAGTAAGAAGACTTTAGCCAGGTAGGTGTCTGCAAAATCTTTGTCGGATAATTCTGATTCCTTATCCTTTCTTCCACCTGTTCCCACGTCTCAATCTCTACCAATTACTCTGCACCCTGGCTCCCTTACTCCCAATCCCGACCTCATTACCAGCCTTGAGTCGAGAATTAATCTTAAGTTTGGATTACTCGTAGACACGATGGAGAATATTGGTGCTTCTGTTAAAGTCCTAATGGACAGAGTGAATGTGAAAGGTGATAGTGAAGTGTTAGTGGAGGAGGTGGCTGTCTGTCCCGCCGATTCTCCTAGGCCAAGGTCCCTGGCAAACTCCCCTAATCCTGGGAGGAGCCAAACTGGCAGCCCAAAGGAGGTCGGTGGGGTCAGCCCACAGGCAGTCGCCCCCTCAGTCATACCTGTTGTCGATTCCCAGGTTACGTCAGAGTGCCGCTGGAAAGGTGTCTTGATGGAAGTGGATTGTCTTTTGTCTAGTGTTTCCAGCAGTGACTCCAGTTCTAGATGCCAATGGCAAGGTGAATCTCGTCCCCTGAAGAGACTTGCCCCGGGCGCTTCTCAACTTTCTGCAGTGCCTACAAAGAAGGTTAAAGAGGCTTCTCCAGAACATCTTCCTTCCTGTAGCCTTTGGGACAGTCCGGAACGTTTCTCCCAGTATCAACCAGTGTTAGTGGGACAAGTTCAGCTGTCTAAGCGCACTGCTTATCGGATGTGCTCTACTGCATCAAGAACTTCAGCTTCATCTAAGCGCCCATCTGTTGCTTCGGAGGACTTACCTAGACAGATAGTGATGTTGGATCACTCTCCAGTGCCCATGTGCCCAACTCATGTTCTTTTAGTGCCTGTACATTCTGTTTTACCTAATTCTTCATTGGTGGAGAAGTCATCTTTGGCGCCGATGCGCCCAGTGGTGCCAGACCTCCCTTCTCCAGTTGAACGGGGTGCTCCTTCTGGTGTGGCTCTCTCCAAGCGCCCTTCATCATTTGTGTGACCATCATCTCCTGAGCGCCCCTTTGCCGAGCACGCTTTCACTCCGGAGCAGCCGCTGGCTCAAATGCGCCCATCGGCTCCTGAGCGCTCATTGGTTCCCAAGCACCAGTCAACTCCAGAGCACTCATCAACTCCCGAGCGTCCATTGGCGTCCGTTCCCCTCTTGCAGCAAGACGCCTTGTTGGTGCCCAAGGCTAATTCTGCTGCCGAGCACCCAATTTCATCCGTTTCTTTGGCAGCACCCGTGCCTTCTTATGCTCTACCTTCTCCTGCTCCGACAGTTGCACCATCTGTTTTGGATCCTTCTGTTCAGTCGATCCAGTGCAAATTGGATAATATCCTGGGCTTAATTCAGAAAGCCCCATTGGCTCCCCAGCCTATTGTGTATCTGTCACCAGTTTCTTTGGAGGATGAAGAAGATATGGGCCCTGTTACCCCTCCTTTGGCATATGCCACATTACTCAGGTTTCTGCCGGTGACTTTCCCAGACGACTTCTCTCCTGCAGCTCCGGCTTCTCCAGCTTCAACATACATGATGGACAATCAGATGACTTCTTCTTCAAGACTTCCTAAGATGATAGTGTCCTTGTTAGCTAAGAAAGCTCTCCGTGAGATGGAAAACTGGCTCTCAAGCAAGAGGGAGCAGGGAAGAGCCTCTTTTTGTTGTACTCTGTCTAGGTTGTCACAGAGAAGATATCTTTCGTATGCGACCAGGGAGGCTTCATCCATGGGAGCTGCTGCCTCCTCCCAGGGAGACCTCTCCAGTTTAGCTGACTCCTCCAGATGAAGGAGATTTTGTTCTCGTCCTTGGAAGTGGACCGCCTGATCAAGCTCTTGTTCAAAGTCTTGGAAGTTCTCAGCTTTCTCAACTGGGCAGTAGGAACTCTGGCTGGTAAATTGAAGGAGTGTCCTCATATCCCTGAAGACTTTTCTTTGGATTTTTTGGGAGTCATCTCTTGCCTGGATAAGGGTATCAGAGACGGCTCTTTTGAAGTATCCTCGCTTTTTATGATGGGTATCCTCAAGAAGAGGGAGCTTTGGTGTTTGTGCACCACGAAGGGACTTACTCCCTCTCAGAAGTCTGCGCTCCTCTTCTCGTCTCTGGACAAGAAGCACCTTTTCCCCTCAAACAATTGTGCTGCAGAATGCACCCGATCTGCAGCAGAAGTCTACGCAGGACCTCCTTACACAATCAACGAGACGTCCAAGAGAGTCTCCGATCTTCCCCTCCAGGACAGTTTCTCCTGTTCATCCCCAGCTCTTTCAGGTTAGAGGCAGACAAAGCGGCTTCCCCAGATCTCACAGAAATGCCTGTTTCACCCCCAAAACAATCAAGAAGTCCTACAGGAAACCACCTGCACGTAAGTGAGGATCTAGTCCTTCGCACACCTGTGGGGGCAAGACTTTTCCACTTTTGAGAGCATTGGGAAGCAAGAGGAGCAGAGAGCCTGAATTGTCTCCTCAAAAAAGAAGCAATGGAACTAGTCGAGGACACCTCCTCTCCAGGGTTCCAAAATCGGCTGTTTGTAGTCCCCAGAGCCTCAGGGGGCTGGAGGCCAGTTCTGGATGAAAGTGCTCTGAGCTTGTACAAACAGAAAACCAAATTCAAGATGGAGATGTCCCAGTCTGTCCTTGCATCCATTCGTGTGGAGGATTGGATGATCTCAATAGACATGAAAGACACCTACTTCCATGTCCCAATTCATCAGGATTTGAGGAAGTTTTTAAGGTTTGTGTTCCAGCACAAAGTGTAACAGTTCAGAGCCTTTGCTTCGGTCTGTCGACGGCCCCACAGGTATCCACGCATGTTCTTGCCCTAGTGGCGAAGTGGTTACATCTGATGGCGTCAACATTTCGTTGTATCTCAATGATTGGCTGATTCACTCTCAGTTGAAGGAAAAATGTGCAGAGGACCTTCAAAAGACCCTTCTTCTCACCTAGGATTTGGACATCTTGTTAAATTTCCCAAAATCTTAACTTACTCCTCAGGAGATAGACTATTTGGGAATGAGGATAAACTCTCGGAGTTATCAGGTTTTTCCTTCCCCCCAAAGGATGGACTCCTGCCTTCAGAAGATCAACAGATTTCTCGCCCTTCAGTCCTGTTCTGCAAACAGTTGGATTAGTCTGTTGGGACTCTCTCGTCCATGGAGCAGTTCGTGTCCCTAGGAAGGCTACACACGAGGAACTTGCAGTTCTTTCTGGAAGTCAACTGGAACAGGAAGAAACACCTGGATTCTTTTGTTTTTCCAATGACGAAGGAAATAAAAGAAGATCTGGGCTGGTGGAATTCAAGGGACAAGCTCTTTCAAGGGAAGTCGCTACTCCCTCTGAACCCCAACCTAGTGTTTTATTCAGACGTGTCAGACCTAGGTTGGGGAGCCCTCCTGGGAGACAAAGAAGTTTCAGGCCTGTGGACTTCGAAACAGTTGAAGTGGCACATCAACGTGAAAGAATTGACGACAATTCACCGGGGATTGCAAGCATTTGCATCGGAAGTATCCGGGAAGGCAGTGTCCGTCCACTCTGGCAACACCACGGCTCTATCTTATATAAAGAAACAAGGGGGAACTCATTCTTTCTTCCTTTGTCAAGCAGCAAGAGCCCTTCTCATTTGGGCGGATCAGAATCAAACCCAGATCCTAACCAGATTCATTCAAGGGAAATGCAACATTTTAACAGATGAACTCAGCCGTCAAAAACAAGTTCTCCCCACAGAGTGGACTCTAGACCCTCTCGTTTGCATAGTTATGGAAGCTGTGGGGAAGGCCAATTCTAGCTTGCTTTGTTTGTATTGTTTGCCAGCGCCAGATCCTTAAGCTTGGGCGACAGACACGATGCTTTTAGACTGGTCGAACATGAACCTTTATGCATTCTCCCATTCAAGATGGTGAGAGTAGATGATTTCGGTGGTGTACACATCCACTGGAACGCATATTCATAACCTTCATGAAATCTCAGGGTGAGTTTTTTCCTTATTTTTTTATTATTAAGTTGATTCATCAACAGAATTTTGTCTAAAAAAATCTTTTGTTTACATCTAGACTTGCAAGCTGCCGATAATAGCTCTGCCCTAAAAGTAATCCTCGTATATGTTACGCCATTCCTTGGGGCTGAAACTTTTACATTATGTTTAGTTTACTGGGTCTAGATTACTTGCAAGCCTTCGGTATAATTTTGCCTTAAAATTAATTTCCAAATGGTATTTTCCAGACATAGGCACCCACAAGCCACTGATATAATTGCCTTAAAAGTAATTCTTGAATGTTTTGTCATTCTGTTAGGCTAAAATCTAGGCAAAGATTTTGCTTCTCTTGCCTAGGCTACTTGCAAGTCGCCGATGTAGCCTTGCTCTAAAAAATAATTTTTATGTAACTTACCAAGTAATTACATAGCTATAGTTTCCACTCGAATGGCAGCTTAGAGTCAAAATTTCACGGGTAGCGCCTCAATATAGTTTGTGTAGGTGATCAGCCTGTCCCACTAACGGAATATTGGAACAACTTAGCAAACAACTCTCATTTGTTTTCTACCATCCGTGGTAGCAACACCTGGTCTGGCGGCATCGTTTTTTCATTATTTTTCGCTTATTTTACCGAATTCCGATGGAGGATTCTTTAAATCAATCATCGGAATGAGTATATTGTAGCCTTCAAGCTGAAACCTTTCAGGATGAGTCTTTTCTTACGTTGATTCAGTCATCATTGAGCCGCCACTAAACAACGCCATTTGCATTGATAGTTTGTTTACCGGTCAGGCTTCTGGCAGCGTCGATAATAGTTTTGCATTAAAAGTAATTCTCGGATGTTACGACATTCCATTATAAAAGTAAATGTATATATTACACATTTTCATTAGGCCATAACTTTGGCAGTTTATGAATTGTTTTCTGGCTATAAACTACTAGTGAGCCACTGATGATAGTTTTGCCTTAAAAGTAATTCTGGTGTTACGGCATTCCATTATTAAGTAATCGGTGCATATTACGTTTTCTCATTAGGCATTAACTTTTGCAATTCATGAATTGTTTACCGACCATAGGCCACTGGTGAGACACTGATAATGGTTTTGCCTTAAAGTAACTTTCAGATGTTACGACATTGCATTATCATCTTCAATTAGGCCTTAATTTTGGCAATTTGTGTTTGGTTTCTTGGCCATATGCTTCATGCACGCCACCGATAATTGCCTTGAAAGTAGTTCTTGGGTATGTTGCCATTTCATTAGGCCTCTAACTTTTGCAATTATGATTTATTTACCAGGCCTATGCTTCCTGGATGCCTGGTATCTGGTCATTTCGCCCGCACGCCATTTCGCCCAAACAATGGAGTCATTTCACCCACACAATGGAGTCATTTTGCCCACACTGTGGAGTCATATCACCCACACAGTTGAGTTATTTTGCTCACACTGTGGAGTTATTGGTTACAAGTGGCTTCATAATCCGTTTCATTTGTAATTTTCCATACAACCAATTTTGAACTCAGTGCAGCTCACATTCTTGATGACTTTTTTAGAGGTGACATAACAGTTTGTGAACGCTGCCCCTTGATCTTCTCAACAACACAGCAAATAGGACATCTAACCAAGGCGAAGTCATGGTACATTGATGGCACGTTTAAGCTCTGCAGGCACCTGTTTACACAGCTGATGACAGTCAACACTTTTGTAAGAGGAGCAAAGGACTACGCAAAACAAGTCCCCTTTTCATTATGTCAGGGAGAAAAAAAGAGAGTGATTACCGAAAAGTTTTCCAGGAACTTTTAGCCAGTCTGCCAAATGAGCTTTTTGTTCAACATATAACAATAACTATGAGAAAGCAATTTGGAAAGTCTTGCCTGAGGTTTTGCCTAACACCAAGGCCAAGGAATGTGTATTCCATTGGACACAGGCTACATGGAGAAAGGTTAGTCAATTTAATTGCCAGCAGACTTTTTATATATCCCTGTCGAATAGTAGTTTTAAAACAAATTTTATCAACATAATGTGACCAGAATTTTTAAATGAAAAAGCGGGACATTATATACTCGTTCATATACACATATATACTATACCTAGAGGGACAATTTTTACCACTTTTATACAGTACAAGATCTAATTTCTTTGTCTTGATATAGGTTCAAGAGGTTGGTCTCCAGCATGCCTACACACATGATGATGGGACATACAAATACTTGCATTAAGTGATAGCCCTTTCATTTCTGCCTGGAGCAGATATACAGTAGTTCCAATGTTTGAACGTCTCTCTCGCCAAGCTACCACAGACAAGTTACAAACTATAATGCAGTATACTTCAAGAGAATGGATCCACAGCTGCACATGGCCACCTTGTAGCTGGAGTATTTTCAATCAGTCTGTGCATACCAATAATGACATTGAAGGCTGGCACAATCGACTAAACAAACATGCTGCAGGTAGATGCAACCTCCAGTTTTACCTCCTTGTAAGCCTTCTCCACAAAGAGGCTAAATTGTTATCTGTCTACATAAGGCTAGTACCGTATCTGAAAAAAAGCTACGAAGGATCCAGTGGAAAAAGTATAGAGCTTTACAGGGTAAAATATTCACTCTTTGGGATGAGCATGTGAGGGGTGAGAGGTCTTCATGTTGGCTGTTGAAAGCATGTGCTCATCTCAGTGGCCCAGTGCGCAGCTGAATCTTGCATGTATGTATTTTTTTTTTAAGTTTCTCTTTTAATTCTTTGTCACCACGCTCGTCCTTGTCTCTTTTTTAATTCTTTGTCACCACGCTCATCCTTGTCCTACAGAGTCATTCTGGCCTGGGGCATTATTCTGTCTTGTAATGAAAATACTTGTTAATGATGGTATATAAATACTGTACTCCAACAATGTATAGCTATCGGTGGACATGACATGGAATGTGTGTGGAGAATGAACTTATATGTGGGCGAATTGACTTATATGTGGGCGAAAAGTCTTGTGGGCAAATTGATGTGTGGGTAAATTGGCATGTGAGCGAAATGACCGTAAACAGGAAGCCTTCGGTAAGTAAATTTTTGACATAACCGTCACAACTTCCTTTGCGGAACTGAAAGTATTAGGAAGAAAGTAGTAAGGAAAGAATTGGAGTTTTTTGTTGGCGGTTACAAGTTGACGTTCTTGACAGCCAAGAACTAGCTCACACTACGACCCTGCTAGCTTGCTGGCACCGATCTTGGGCACCAGCTTCGCCCCCAGCACCCTCTCTCATGCACTCGGAGTCAGCGCTAGTGTCCTGACGTCAATTCTCCCCTACTAGCCGTCTTACCACTTGCTCACGCACCTGGCTCCCTTGCTTCCCTTTCCATATCTTTGCCTGTCATGTGTCTTGGGTAACAGATGTTAACCTTGTTATAGTGAAGTGTAGTGCAGTGGAGGAGGTGACTTCTTGTCCCCCGACGCTCCTGGACAGAAGGTCCCTGTCAAACTCCCCACAATGCCTGGGAGGAGGCAAACAGGAAGTCCAAGGGAGGTCGGGGGTTCCTCACGGATCCCCCTCGATATGGGACAACCTTGACATGGTGAGGGAGCTCTTGAACCCAGGAATTTGTTCTCAGGTTTGAGTCCAAGAGTCCCATATATCATTATACATGTTTGGATTAATTTTTATGGAATTTTCCGCTTTTGCTAAAGTTTATAGGACCTGATAAATAGGAAAAGATATCATAGCTGGGATTGGGTTTATATCTGAAGCTAAATAGTGGGAACTGTGGTAGGACCATCAACTGCCCAATAATGTTCAGACCTGAGAGTTATCAGATTTATAGCTCAAAGGCTGAACTATTCTTTACGGCAGGACCATGGATTCCAGGGGCGTCTGGATAGGACTCTCGGCATTCTATCCGGTTTGCTCATGATTAGGGTGAGGATGATTGTATTCTTGTAATACTCTCAGTCCTAGCAAGCGGGCTTGGCTTACACTTGGGCCACTCTAATCATGTTGTGCCATCTCCTATGGGGTAGGGTAGGGAGCATACATTTGGGAGTCGATTCTTACTTGTGCCATTGGTGGAAGAATAAAATTCCAAGAAAAGCTAATGATATCTTTTTAAGGTTTTCAGGTTATTTTTTTTCTCCCTCAGATCTTTATGCTAAGTGAAAATAAAGATTCGACTACCCCTGGGCCCTTTGATGCTAGTGACTTGGCACAGTTGACAACTGCTGGAACCTCCTCTAACAACCTTTCTTTAAAAAAAACAAAAGAGAATCCAAATGTAATCACACTGGGAACTTATGCTCCAGTGCACAACAAATGCAAAAGAAGTAAATTTCGTGTTGACCCAACCTTGACTCATTTCGACTCCCTCTTTGGGAGTGAAAGTTGGTCAAGATTTTTAACCATGGAAACAGAACAACAAAGCTGAGCCCTAAAGTTGGAAAACTTATTAAAAAGGCACTCAACGACAGAAACGTTGTTTAGACAAATAAAAATGAAGACGTGGCTTATAGAAGCCACAACAAAAAACCAGTCAGAAGACTATCTATCCATAAAAATTATCGACAATGTGAATGTAAAAGTAAAGAAGCATGATACTATGAACAGCATTCAGGGTACTATTGTACTTCCTGAAAATGATGACGAACCGGTTGATAAGAATATGCTGTTGGACTCTCTTAAAATGAGATATACCAAAGTCCAAGATTGTGAGGCATATATAATACCAAGTAAACAAAATAAAGTATTAAGAATTGCAAAAATAAAATTTGAGGGTCAAGATTTACCTCAAAAAATGAAAATTTTGGGCCAAAATAGAGAACTGAGACCTTTTGTTCCAAAGCCACTACAATGTCAAAATTATAGTAAATATGGACACAAAGAAAAACTGTCGGAATGAACCTGTATGTGCTTATTGTGGATCTGACGAACATGCTACACAATGGAAGTGTAGTGAGCCAAAATGTGTAAAACTGTGGACAAGATCATCATGCAAGGTCCAAAGAATGTATGTACTGTATACAATACAGAATGCAAGGTCCATCTAAGAAACATACATATTCTTCAATAACAGGAACCAATAATGAAACAAAAATACATAGAAATAGAAGTAACGAAGCACAGAAAAGTAAATCGCAAGAAGAAATTAATGCCCAAGGGAAAAAAACTAAAATAGTAAAGAATAAACAGGTACAAATGATATGGATAACATTTTATCAAATTCATTTGAAATGTTAATGCAAATAGGAACACAGGATGATGCTGCTACGGAAGTAACAGAGGAGGGACCTGACAAACTGGAAATTAGATATTAAAAAAGGCCATTGGAAGGAACACCACCCAAAGCAAAGAAACCAACAATTGTTAGAGAAACGTCCGTCAAATCAAAGACAAAAGATATGAAGAAAGAACAGAAACAAAAACAAGTTAAGAATATACCATTATCTCCTAAAATAATAGTAAAACCAATAGACACAGATATCCAAAATACCAAAGAACGGGAAGACAACCGTACCTTAGACAACAATGAATATGTCAAAGGAGAAGTGATTACTCCATCACCAATAATTGACACAACAAGAACAAATAAGAAAGAAATATACATGGTAACTCTTTTGGATGTAATGATTGTTTCATTGCACTGTGCAATAATAACAAAAACATAACAAAAGATGGTTTAACAAACGTTATGAGAAACTTTATGAAATATAGAAAAAAAGAAACCACAGATTTGAGTACCCATGAAAAAGGTTGCATGTGCGTTGAGCACTTAGTATATTATAAAGAAAAACAAATGAATGCTGTGAGTAAGGTATTAGAAAAAATCCAAGGTGATAATACAAAAAAAGAGAGTAAAACTCGACCGCTATAATAAAATATTTTCAATAGCTATATTATACAATGGAACGTAAATGGTCTGCAGACCAGATTACACCTAGGAGAAATACAACGATTACTAAAAGAATACAAATCTATGATATTATGTTTACAACACGTCAACAAAACAGTATCAACAATAGGTAAATATACCTTAGCTTCTTCATCTAGAGATGAAGAAGGAAATCTACAGTAGCTACTGCTATATATGTACATAAAGTATGTTATGACAAAGTACCTGTAAACTTTACAGATCTGCAAATATCGAGTATTTCAATATTAAGAAAAAATGATCATTATGAAATTTATAATTTATACAACCAACCCAATAAAAATTATGACTTTGACAAATTCAAAGAATTACATAATAATGCCAAGGAACCTAATTTAATAGTAGGTGATTTTAATGCCCACAACCTGATGTGGGACTGTAACTGTACAGAGTCAAATAGAGCAAGAAGTTAAATAGAAGAATTCATTGATTCATTGACATGTGCTGTATAAATGATAACGAAATCAGCACATATTTTTCTAAAACACATGGAACATTTTCCTCAATCGAGTTAACTCTATGTACAAGAAAAATAGTTGACAGATTGGATTGGAATACAGTTGATGACTTGCATACAAGTGATCATTTCCCAATATTAATGTCATTATTACAAAATAATCCCACCAAGCACATCCCTCAATATAACATTTATAAAGCAGATTGGGAGCAATATGAATTCCACACTAGGAATATCCCACCATTTTAATATTTAAAAGACCATAATGAAACTAATAAATTTCTTGTTGATTTCATTATAAATGCTGCTGATAAAGCAATACCAAAATCCAAATCTCATCCAACAAAACACAAAGTCCCATGGTGGTCTGAAAACTAACAGAATTAATAAAAATAAAACTCCAAATTGGAAGACGATTAGATAATTTGAATAGAAAGTTCAGTAAAATAAACAAAACATTACCGATATTAGAAAGAACCTTACAAAAGCTGACTATATTATTATTAGAAATTGGTACGTTAAAACCTCTATTTAACAAAATATCTGCAAAATTTAAAAGAGAGGTAATTCAAGAAATAATCATTTCATGGAGAAAATATGTATCAGGTCTCTCTAATAATACTCCCATACAAAGATATGGGAAAAATTCAGGAAAATAAATGGTACCCATGTTAAACCACCTAGACATGCCGTAATAAAAGATGGGAAAAGAATACTTGATCCTAAAGACATAATGTAACAGGAGAAAATTTAGCAAAAGTAAGTAGCGACAAAAATTTAGATGAGCGTTTCCACACAAAGAAAAATAGTATAGAATTAATAACAATAAATTTTGAAACATTAGAAGATATATATTATAATAGAAAATTTAATATGGAAGAGTTAGAATTTGCACTGTTGAACAGCAATAAATCTGCCCTGGAGGTGACAGTGTTTTGAAATGATCTGCCATTTAGCACCTTCGGCAAAGACATACTTATTAGAGTTTTATAACCACTTATGGCTTCCAAATTTATTTCCCAATGAATGGTGTAAAGCTATAATTATTCCTATCCCCAAACCTGGAAAAGATCCCAGTAATGTAAATAATTACAGACCAATTTCCTTAACTAGCTGTTTATGAAAATTACTAGAAAAAAAAAATTGTAAATGTTCGATTGACATGGCACATTCGAGAAAATAGAATTTTGACTCCCACTCAATTTGGGTCACAATGTAACAGATCTACACTAGATTCTGTATCTAACTTGGAAGACCACATACGAAGAGGATTTGAATGTAAACAAATTGCTATAGCCGTCTTTTTTTGACACTGAAAAGGCATATGATATTACATGGAGATATGCAATATTAAAAACGTTACATAAAAACAACATCCATGGACATTTACCTAGGTTTATCCAAAACTTTCTGACAAATCGCACTTTTCAAGTGAGAATTGATGATGTATTGTCAAGTACATTTCCACTTGAAAATGGTGTTCCACAAGGAAGCATCCTTAGTGGCACACTGTTTACTTTACCAATAAATGATGTCAGTAATAATCTACCTATTGGAATTAAAAGTAACTTGTACATGGATGATTTTGCCATATATTATTCAGCATCTCGCATAAAACATGCTGAGTGAATCATTAATAAAGCTATAATAAAGGGATTTTGACAGAGGAAAAATCTATTTCTGAGGAAGGTCCCGTGTCACCCGGTGAAATTCCATTACAGCACGAATTTCTAGGTATAACAATGCTAGATATACCAGAGAAAAAGAGCTTTCAGGAAAGCTGGGGTTACTACCCCCAGTCGATCGTCTTTTAGAAGACGTCGGTATAATGAAGGGTGAGTGAAATACCACTACCACGGAAATATACTCGAAAGATCTCTCCTTATCAAAACCCCCGTAAAAGAGCGGTGAGCCGTTACAGCTCCCACACTCAACACCCGCCAGGACGGCGACACCAGCGCCACCTACTTCATTCCATGCTAGCACTAACCCCAGAATTGGCATGTGCAAGTAGGGGAGGGAGTACTAGACTAGACAGGGAGGGTCACCGGGTGACACGGGACCTTCCTCAGAAATAGATTTTTCCTCTGTCAAAATCCCTTTTCTGAGTTCAGTCCCGTGTCAGCCGGTGAAATAGTGATAGAGAATCATGCCAAGACTGCTACTACTGGAAAAAAGGGGGGTAACCTGAAGAAAAGGCAAAATTGTAACGAAAAAAACTTAAATAAGGAATCTCTTCCATGAAGCAAGAATACTTAAAAGTAAGGCAACTTAATTTTAAGGCACACCAATAAACTTAACACTACAAAACACTGGAGGTCCCCGGTCTGATGGGGAAAAAACCTCAAAAATCTTAAAATTACTTAAAAGTAGTGAAACATGAAATGTGCACAGAACAAGAAAAACAACCTTAAAACTATATATGTAAACTTAGGCTTAAACATGTAAGAGACAAGACTAATGAAAATAACACACACAATTATCCGGGGTACGTGGAGCCAAACAAAAACTGTCCAGTACCCCGCAAGCGAAACAATTATGGCTAATCAGATTACAGTTTTCCATCATCAAATACAAATATATCAATATGAAGAGCTAGGCAGTGAGGCATAAACGACCAGGAGAATAAGCAGAGAAGCAAATGAGGTAGGCGGGCGGGGGGGAAAAGGAAAGGATATAATTATTTAAGGTGGGGAGATGACACTTCCCACTGCTATAGTAGAATATTTCAGGGCTTCGAGTGATTTTAAATAGTGGCGTTTAAACACTAGAGGTGATTTCCAACCCGTATATTTTGATAACTCTGAAAAGTCCATATTATGAAAATAATTAATAGAAGTAGCCACTGCTCGAATATCATGAACTTTAGGAACTGAGTCTGGGTTGGCTTGTTTAATGAAATACAGAATTTGTTGTCTTATACCATTAAGAGAAAGAGTACCACCTTTCTCCCTGATAAAAAAGAGGACCCGACTTACTCTGTGGAGTTCTTGAGAGGTAAGATTTAAGTGTATGGACTGGACATAAAGATTGATCTTGAGGAAGGGGCACCACCTTCCAAGGAGACCACCTGTCCTGTGGGTCTTCGTTCTTAGCTAAAAATCTAGGGTCAGGGGAGAGGAGGACTTCTCCCGGATGGGAGGAAGTTAACAAAATTATCACCTCTAGTGAGAGCTGACAGCTCTGAAATTCTAGCACCTGAAGCCAAACTAAGTAAAAATAAGGTTTTCCTTAACAGATCCTGATAAGAGCAATGGAAGTTATCCAACTCTGACGCTAACTTAAGGACGTCATTGAGAAACCAAGTAACCGAATGTGGGCGTGATACTGGTCTCAGACGAGCGCATGCTCTGGGGATGGATGAAAAATAAGAATCTGTAAGGTCAATTTTAAAGCCGTAAAGAAATACTTTCTTCAATGCCGACTTGACTGTGGTAATAGTGGCGGAGCCAGACCTTTCTCAAACAGTGACCTAAAGAAGGAAACTCCTAAATTAGTCGTCATAATTTTGGCTTCAGATGCTTTCAGGAAGGAGGCTAACTTTTTGACTGCTGAGTCATATTATCTAATAGTAGAATCTCTTTTATCTGATTCTAAAAACAGAGTGTTGACAGGGTCAATGTTTGCTCCTTTTGAGCTGCGAACTTTATAAAGTCCATAAAGCTAGGGCATCTTGAATCCTTGAGGAAGCTGACACAGTCTTGGTTTGTACTGTCTGGGTCAGAATGGGCTTGGGAATCCGAAGACTCCATAAGCCCAGTTCCTGAAGGAGAGGGAACCAATTGCTCTTCGGCCAATAGGGGCTACCAGAGCTGGTTGACCTTTGAATGTCCTTAGTTTGTGTAAAACTTTCAGCAGCAAATTTATTGGAGGGAACAGATAAATTCTCTCCCAACTGTTCCAATCTACTGTCATTGCGTCTGTGGCGAACGCCTGAGGGTCCAGGTTGGGGGCTACGTAACAGGGGAGCTTGAAGTTGCTCTCCGTTGCGAACAGATCCACTTGGAGTCCCGGAACCCGGCTGCAAATCCATTGGAAAGATTCCGAATCCAGGGACCACTCCGTCTCCAACGGGGTAGTCCTGGACAGGGAATCCGCCACCACGTTCCGGACACCTGCTAGGTGGGTGGCTGACAGGTGCCAACCGTGCTTGTTCGCCAGGGAGAAGATAGCTACCATCACTTGGTTTACTCGACCTGATTTGGAGCCGCCCCTGTTGATGCAATGAACTACCACTGCGCTGTCTAACACCAACCTGATATGAATCCGATTGGGGGGCGGATTTTCTTCAGCGTTAGAAAGACCGCCATGGCTTCCAGGGTGTTTATATGGAACTGCTGAAACATTGTGGACCACGTTCCCTGTACTTTCTGTTTTGGTGAATATCCCCCCCCCAGCCGGTTAGAGAAGCGTCTGTGTGGATAACTAGTGCTGGAGGGGGAAACTGAAGTGGAACTGTTTTGGACAGGCCCTTGACTGTGGTCCAAGGCCGCAGTCTTGTCTTTAAGATCCGAGGGATAGAGGAGACCTTGTCCCTGAGCTTGGTGTTTGCTCGACTCCGCCACACTCTGTTTATGTCTTTTAATTTGGCTTTCAAGAGCAGGTCTGTCACTGAGGCAAATTGGAGAGACCCGAGGACCCTTTCCTGGGACCGACGGGATGCTGACGGATTTTTGAGAAACCTCTTGGTGAGAGATGCTATCTCTTTCCTCTTGGAAGGAGGAGAGATAACGTGTGGGAGGACAGGTCCCACTGAAGACCCAGCCACTGAAACCGAGACTCGGAGTCAGGCGGGACTTCTCCTGTTCAGCTGAAAACCCAATGACTCTAGGAAATTGGTGACTATGGACGTGGCTTCTTGACACTCCGGAACAGTTGGAGCCCAGATTATCCAGTCGTCCAGGTGCGCTGCTAGGGAAATTCCTTGGGACCGGAGCTGCTGTACTACCGTATCCGCCAGCTTGGTGAATATCCTGGGTGCAATGTTCAGACCAAAGGGCATGACCCTGAAGGAGTAGGCTTGATTCCCGAGTCTGAAACCGAGGAACTGAGAGAAGTTCCGCGCAACCGGGGACGTGATAATAAGCGTCTGAAAGATCGATAGAGGTGGTGACGGCTCCACGCGGAAGTAGAGTCCGAACCTGAGCTACCGTAAGCATGCGAAACTTGTCGCATTTTATGTAGAGATTTAGACGCGATAGATCCAGAATCACTCTTTGCTGATCGGAGTCTTTTTTGGGAACAGTGAATAGCCTGCCTTGAAACTTTAGGTGCCTTGCTTTCTTTATTGCCCGTTTGTTGAGCAATTCTGTTACATAATCCTGTAGGATTGATGTGGGTGGCTGGTAAAATCTGTTTAGAGGGGGAGGATTCTTGATCCAGCTCCACCCTAGTCCCTTGGACATAATGCTAATGCTGTGTGCCCAAGGGCTGAAGGTCCATTGGTCCCTGAACCAATACAGGCGACCGCCTACCTGCGTTCTCTCAGTGGGAGGGAGCGGGTTTGTTCCCTCTACCACGTCCTCTCCCCCTTGGGGTGGTGTTAGATCTTCCTCTGTGGGGGGCCTTGCCCCTTCCTCCCCTTGCAACCCTATTGAGGCCGTGAAAAAATCCACGGCCTTCATATGTAGGGTTGTATGCTGGTGAAGATACATAGGAGGGGCGCGCTGGTTGGACCAACACGTACTGTTGGGGTTGGGACTTAGAGGTAGATGGCTGGGCCACTGCCGAGACCGGGACGGCTTGAACCACCGCCTGATGGGGCCTCTTATGTCTCCTGAACCTTTTTCCTCCTCTCGTCTGGGGGCCGGCCGATTCTGGGGTCTTGCGCTTATAAGTGGGAATTCCCCACCGAGCGCGCAGACTCTGATTGGCCCGTGTAGCCTCAGACATGACGGATATAACCTCTCCTTCAGGGAAGAGGTTAGGTCCCCAGATTGAGCTTTTAATGAGCTTGTTAGGCTCGTGGCGGATTGTAGCGTCAGCAAAAATAAATTTTCTGCATTCCAGCCTAGCCATAACAAACTCATGCAAGTCTAACTGGAAGCTCGCCAGGAAAGACTTAGCTAGGACCTGGAAAAAGGGTTCGTCCGAGCCGGAGACGGCAGTAGCCGCAGTAAGACAGCCGGAGCTCAAGGACCGGGCTAACTTAGTCCGGGTCTCAAACTCCGCCTTCAACAATGATTCCGGCAGCTTAGGGAGTTGTTCGCTAAACTGCGTGGAAGCGCAAAGAGGGTCCAGCTTGCCTACAGTGAAAGTGGACGGGGCGTCCACCCAGAACTCATTACTTCCTGGGAATACCAGGGAAGTAGGGTCTGTTTCCCTTAATTGAGGAAAGGGATTCCCGTCAAAGCATGCTCGGGCCGTAGCCAGAGCAACTTTGTCCATGCAAGGAGTGGGAAGATCTTCTCCCAGGGTGAACATCGTGAAATTGCCCTTGAAAGGGGTCAATTTTGTGTTCACTGCCTGCCACTCCGTCAGAGTGCGCAGGAGAGCCGACTGGGCTTGGTCTCTAGGGATGATGACAGTCTCCTAGGTACTTTGTCTGACCGAATCCAGGCTTCTTCAGTAAGCCTCACGAAGCCAGGATAAGGGGGCAAGAGATCGGGGGGGAAGAACTCCAACTCCTCCAACCGTCTCGTGCCCAGACCGTCTAAGGTAAGTTTGCCATCATGTTGGATGGCCCGGAGTGCGAACCGCCAAGGGTTTCCGACATCAAACGGCGGGAGGTCCGCAGTGTCGGGGATAGAATACTGCGGTTCTGCCTTAGGTTGGCGAGCCAAACCTGCCAGTATATTGTCATAGTTGGCAAACTTATCTGAGATCTTCTCAAACCTAGAATCTAGGTCCTCCGTGAACTTTTTGTACAGTTCAGTGGCCAGGGCTTGCGCATCAAAAAGAGGCTGGCGAGGAGGGCTTGGTTTTGCCGCCCTCTTACTCGCGCCCTTGCCGGAGGAGCTAGATTTACTCCCGGAGGCTACCGGTCCTGAAACCTTAGCCTTCGACGGGGGGAAGGGCAATGCCTTCTTGGAAGTCGAGGACTTATAGCCCTTCGCCTTCCATGAAGTCTTCAACTTGGGGATAGCAGACGGAGCTCTATCACCCAAAGAGGAAGACTTCACAAAGCCTGCAAATGAAGATACAGATGAAGCAGGGGAGTCAAACAAAGGGGGGCCCGCCCCAATATCCTCACTTACCTCACCACTTACCACCTGGTCCTGCTCCGTATTCATTGGTTCCAAGTCGAGATTTAGGGCGGCAACATCCTCCGAGACCTCGGCGTACATGATGTCCACTTGAGGTGGCTGGGTCGCATCACGGATCTGTTGAATAATAGGGGTGGCAAGTTCTTCTGGCACTGCAGCGGCCACCCGTGCGCTGGGTAAAGCAAGTCCCTCAACCTGGCGTCGAGGCGTAGGGCTTCCCGACGGAACATTCCTGCGAACCCAGCCACCCAGGCCGGAGGGATTTCAAGGCAGACTTCTTGGAAGCTTCGTCCGCCTGCAAGGAAACCTGCAGTTAGTCAGGAATGAAAAGTCAGTCGGAGAATATAAACAACGTATCGTATGAGGAGCATGGACCGGAGGAAAGAAGACTTTCACTTACCGACTCGTCTTGGATGGTTGAGGAGAGAGCAAAGCAAACCTCACAGCCATCGGGTGCCAAACAACCAGGTCGTCCAGTCGGACCGCACAACCAGCGTGGGTCCGCACACTGACGTGCCCGTAGGGTTGTTGAAGGGAGGCGGTACACCCCGGCTCCTCACAGCGAACAGTCTGTAAAGGTAACAGTACATGAACCTCACACTCTAAGCAAAATAAAGTCGGCAAGGCCGGGAAACTCAACTACAACCGGAATACTCCGGCGTAGAAGAACTACCAAAATAAACTGGGCCAATAAGCTTTAAATGCACAGAGTGGAAGGTAAGGATTCAGACCCCGGAAGACTCCGGGGAATGAAGGAACGAGAAACCAGGAACCAACCATAAGGGCTGCCAGAAAATTAACGGCGGAGCCCCCGGGTGTGGGACCGGAATCACGTATATGGTAAAACAAAATAATAATAATAACAATAATCAAAAATAACAATGATGGTAACACTCCGGAGACCGGAGGAGTCCGTTACGCTAGCGTGACATAGAATCATCCCACATTCACCTCCCCGCCGGAGAAACAAATGGGTAAAGGATCTATGTTCATAACATACGGCGGGCCACACCTAAACCCTAACGTCAGAGCTCGATGGGAGATGAGAGGTATGAGACAGGATTCGAACACGCTCGAGCAAACGAACCACCCACCCCACCACAGCGAAGCTGGGGACGATATGGGAGGGAGCGAATCCCTCTACCAATAGGAGGAGTCCCTGACTCGGAGAAAACGCCATCTAGCGTCACCCGCACGAGTCGCAAAGCTGAGGGGGGGGGGGGGGGGTAGTGAAGAGGAGTAGGCTACCGGAAGGGGAGAGGAGACAAGGAGAACATGACACCCGCTCAACTGCATCCTTCCTTCCAAATGAACTTGGAAGGGAAGCCTACTCCAGGGAGCTACACAGCCCAAAGCCCAACTCCTCCTAGGCGTAGCCTAATATAAACCTAACCTAGTATAGGTTAGGAAGGAGAAAGGGGTGTAAAAGGAGAGGAGGAACCAACAGGGAGAGAAATATTGTGCGAGAGCCAACCAGGAGCAGTAGGGGATAAGTAGGCGACTAGCCCAGAGGAAACACATCCAAAGAACTCGATTCCCCGAAATTGGAGGAAGAGGACTAAGGGGCTCACTCTGACCCTAAAACGATCCCGGAGGAAACAGCAACCAAAACTCCCTCAACCTGATCTCCGCACCCAGGGCAAGGGATGGAGCCCACACTACAACCATCATATAAAAACAATCAAAATAAAATTACGTTCACAGGAAGCGTAGCCTACCTCGAGGGGGAGGCCCACCAGAGGTAAACTACACAACCAAAAACAATAAATAAATAAAAATAAAAATACTAAAACTAAAAGAAGAGCACCATCTTCAAGTATAACATAATAGCCTATGAGACTAAATGAAAAAGAACCCAACCTGGTGGGGGGGGGGGGTACTTGGACGGAGCAACTCCCTAAGAGAGGCCGACAGGCCAAAATTGCAAAACAAAAACTAAAATTGGAGGGGGAGCCACTGCACGGAACCACCAGGAAGGAATTCAAGGGCTAAAATCTATATATATAGCGACTAGGAGAAAACTCCGACCAAAAGAACAGAAGGAGTCGTCTCGCGGTCGACATGGCTGACTGGGGACGCCGTGGCGTCATAAGAAGATCCCAATATTTATGAAAATCTGAGAGACCAAAACAGCCATAAACAGATCAAAAACCCCACAAGAAGATGGTACTTAACTTAGAGATGGAAAAGGTGCTCGAAGCCATTGTAGATGAAGTAAAAAACAATCCAAAAGGGGACGAGCACACAAAAGAAGCGAACGTATCACGTGCTAGAAAATGGAATGAAGTAGGTGGCGCTGGTGTCGCCGTCCTGGCGGGTGTTGAGTGTGGGAGCTGTAACGGCTCACCGCTCTTTTACGGGGGTTTTGATAAGGAGAGATCTTTCGAGTATATTTCCGTGGTAGTGGTATTTCACTCACCCTTCATTATACCGACGTCTTCTAAAAGACGATCGACTGGGGGTAGTAACCCCAGCTTTCCTGAAAGCTCTTTTTCTCTGGTATATCTAGCATTGTTATACCTAGAAATTCGTGCTGTAATGGAATTTCACCGGCTGACACGGGACTGAACTCAGAAAAAATAGATGAATGGGCCTCATCTGTGGGCTTCAAATTTTCCATACAAAAGACTCAAGCATTAATGTTTTATAGAAATAAAAAATGGAATAAAAGTGAAGAAATAGATTTAAAAATCAGAAATCATTCCATACCAGTTGGCCAAGCAGCTAAATTTTTGGGGTTAATATTTGATACTCACTTGAACTGGAAAGCCCACATAACATACATGAAATCAAAATGTAAAAGACTATTAAACCTAATTAAAAAACTATCGAACACTACATGGGGAGCCGATAGACATACCCTCACTGTATTGTATAATGCAGCAGTGCTCTTTCTCATTGATTGTGGAAGCAAAATATATGGCTTGGCATCAGATGCAACACTAAAAACTCTAGACCCAATTCATAATGAAGGCCTTAGAATATGTTCTGGAGCTTTTCGTTCATCACCAATATCTTCCTTACAGGTTGAATGTTGTGAACTACCTCTGTCTCTCCATAGAGAGCTAGTAACAATGAAGAGTGCTCTGAGAATTCAAACAAATAATTCTCCAACCAAAAAATTATTTGGATCAAGAGATGTGTTTATTAACAATCACCCACCTCCTTTCCCAATTAGAGCTAGAAATTTGAGTTGCTAAATATAAATATACAATCACCTTTAATAGTAAAATTACCTCCTCCTTGGACAATGAATGAAATGAGAATTTGTACACACTTTAAATGTTTATCAAAAAGTCATTCATATACTCCAGAATACCATGGGCAACATACAGTAGAACATATAATCTGAAAAGGTCCACATTACGCAATATACACTGACGGATCTAAGTCACAATATGGAGTGGGATATGCTGCAGTATCCCTGGACAAAACGTATCGGTTCTCTCTCCCAGATAATGCCTCAGTATTTACAGCTGAGTTATGTGCAATAGTATCAGCCATAAAAATAATTAGAGAAGTCTCATGTAATGATTTTGTGATTTATAGTGACCCCAGAAGCGCTATTGTACAGCATATAAAGTTTTCACTCCATAAATTGTATAATAAGGGGAAAAAATATTGAAATATGTTGGATCCCTGCCCATGTAGGGATTAAGGGAAATGAGGAGTCTGATAAAGCAGCTAAAGAAGCAGTCTACATGACGAGCAAATGTAGACATCCCCATTAGTGACTATACAAGATATATAAAAACAGTCATTGTAAATAAATGGCAAAATATATGGAACAAAGAACCTGAAAATAATAAATTAAAATAGATAAAATCCAGTGTTGGAAAATGGAGCTCGCTGACGCGTCAGCGAATGGGCCATACTCGTTTGACACATGGACACTTGATGAACAGTCCACATGGCCCTCATCCCGAATGCCCAGAATGCAAGGTGTTGACAACAGTCAGACGTGTTGTGGGACTGTCCAAAATATAATCAACAGCGAGTATCATCCTTTGGAAAGAAATCAATGGAGGAAATTTTATCGGAATCTTATACATTTTCAGTCATCCCAATTTTAACATTTATGAAGAAGTGTAACTTAATAGACAAGATATAAAACCAAGCAAATAATGAAAATACCGAAGCCCGTAGGGCGTTTAATGAATTTAAAAAAAGATATGTAATCTAATCTGAATTTGAATTTTGAATTTTTTTTTTTTTGAAATTTTATTTTATTCCTTTTTTAAAATTTTTTTTGGTATGTATAGAAACGAGCAAATGTATTTATCGTATGCAACTGTCTCAGTGTAAAAACATGTTCATTATACAGTTTTTTCTTTTAAACTTCATTTTCATTTATTCATCATCATGCAAAAGACCCATTTGGTCCCAGTTCTTGGCCTATGGCCTAGAAATGGTATTTCATCTTAATCCTTCGGGCCAGCCCTGTGAGAGCTGATAGTCAGCTCAGTGGTCTGTTTAAACTATCTTATTAATAATAATAACAATCCACATGGGTAGTTGCCCCCTCAGTCGAGCCTGTTGCAGTCCCAATTATCGGCAGACAGCCACTGGAAAGGCATCTTGATGGCTGTGTAGTGGAGGAGGTGGCTATCCTGCCCTATCGGATCTCATAAGCCCAGTCCCTCTCAGACTTCCCTAAACCTGGGAGGAGGCATCCTGTCGGGCCTTGGGAGTCCGAAAGGGTTTTGCCCTTGTATAGTTACCCCTCAGTCAAGTCTGTTTTTCACAGGTCTTGACGAACACCCATTGAAAAGGTGTCTGTAAAGGTGTGCTTGCCTTGGTCGTAGTGGCACCGATGGCGTTTTTTGATTTACAGATCTCAGTGTGGACAAGATAAGGATCCCAGTGTGGACAAGAAGCTCCATTGACACTTTCAGGATCCCAGTGTGGTTAGTTACGTATCCCAGTGTAGACTAGTGATGCCAGTGGAGTTTTTGGATTTATCTCACCCGTTGTAAAAATATATCTCCCAGTTTTGGTGCATCAGTAGTTGTTGTCAGTGCTCTCTGATTTTGGACAGAGTCAGAGAGTGCCCAAATTCCGAGTGCCCAAGTTCCAAGCACCTGAATTCCAAGCTCCCGAATTCCAAGTTCCCAACTTCTGAGTGCCCAGATTCTGAGCTCCCAAGTTCCAAGTTCCCAAGTTCCTAGCTTCCAGGTTCTTAGCACCCGAGTTCCGAACACCCAAGTTCTGAGCTCCCAACTTCCGAGCACCCAAATTCCAAGCTCCCAAGTTTGGAGCTCCCAGGTTCCGAGCACCTGAGTTCCAAGCTCCCAACTTCCGAGTCCCGTAGGGCTTCTGATGGCCAGCCTTCTTCCACAGAGAAGGCTATGGGGTACCCCACTAGTGGTACTACCAGTACTGCAGCTCCCCTTACCACCAGTACAGGAGCAACCACTACCTGGGGTTCCACTGGCCCCCAGTGCGATGGTAGTGCTCCCCGGAAGTCACCCTCCCAGGCCAGTAAGGGTCCCTGGGCCAGGCTGCTACTCTGGCCCAGTGAGAGATAGTGCATAGAGAATGTGCAGGCACTAACACACTCACCCCGTTCCTTCTCCTAAGGTAATGATACAGGGGTCCCGGAAAGGTGATGCTGGCTTACCGGTCTGCTCACCTGGGAAAGGCAAGATCCAGTGTTCTACTGTAGAGGCTTTGGCTTCTAAGAAGACTGTAGCATGTCTTCGTGACAGCCCCTGTTCCCGTTTGCGTGAATGGGACAGCTCTCCCCAACCTGTACGTTCGTTGTCACCATAGGTTGACGGCTGCCCACGGCCTTACTCATCTACTGGAGCTTCAGAACCTGGCAAGTCCAGTAAAGGTGCTAGGGATCTCTCACCTGGTTTCCCTTCAGCTCTACATGGTGGCAGTGCAGGTGCACGAGTGGCAGTAGCACACTCAATAGTACTGTCAGCCAGGTACATTCCCAGGAACCGTAACATAGTGGCAGACAAGCTCAGGCACTGGGGTCAGGCAGTAGGGACATGGCCCCCACACCCAGACATTGTGGAAGATTTCCAATCTTTGGGACCTCCCAACAGTAGATTTCATTGCAACCAAACACAACAGAAGCTGCGGGGTTCTGTTCAATCATTCCTGAAACCATGGGCAGTTATAGAAGACACCTTCCAACACCCATGGGACAATTTTGAGGTCTACGCCTTTCCTTTGTTTTGGCTGATTGATCGGGTGATCAAGAGGGTCATGGTCACCCAGAATCACAGGATGACTCTGATGGCTCCCAATAGCCACATGCCAAGTGGTATCCAGACCTGGCAGCTCTACTGTTCGGTAGGAGCTATTCTGCAGCAGGTAGAGGACTTCTTCGTCCCTCCTCATCGAGAGAGGCTTCTCTCTATCTCAGCATTTCGACTGTGTTCCTGCTTGTCCTCCTTCCTTTGCTTTAAATGACCAGGAAGAGAGGGTATGGACAAAAGAGTTGGCGAGCCACATGGCCTTCGATTCTAGCACTCGAGGAGTAGGGATCTGTCATGCTTGAATTTGTCCTGGAATTCTTAGCAAAGTCTCAGAATCCTTCAGTCCCTTACACCACATTCAAGTCCCTTTCAGTCCCCTCCCTAAAGGACCTGGTTGGTGGTGATTGGGACGAGATACTACTGTGTCCAGTTAGAGTGCTGCAGTACTATCTTAAGAGAACTCAACATCTCAAACCTGAATGTTGACAACTCCTCATTAGTACTGGCCCGACCAAGAAAGAAGTGTTCAAGAACACGATTTCTTCCTGGCTTTGTGTGACAATCAAGCGAACATACTCTATGTCTGATGAAGTAGATTCTTCACGAAGAATCTATCAGTTCCACAGGTACTAAGGGCAGGAGTGTGGTCATGAAAAACCATATTCACATCATCCTACCTTCGGGACGTTGCCCATGGGTCCATGGACACTTTTTCCTTGGGTCCTGTGGTGGCTGCTGAAGTTGTTTAGCTCACCCAGCTCCCATAGAGGGACAGTTAGCATCTTTCCTAAGGTGTTCTGATGCAAAGAGAGAGAGAGAGAGAGTGAGTAACTGGTCTCCTTCCTTTCTCTCTTTTACACCCTTCATAACTGAGAGCTGTACCCTGTCTATAATCTATAAGGCTGTCAATTAATAGATGCAAGTCCTTTCCCTCCCTCCAGCAGGGGAAGAGAAGGACTGACAATAAAACAAAACCTGTTGGTTTTATTAGCCTTTTATTGTCTCCAAGACTGTGGGTTCATCCAAGCCAATTTCGAAACAGTGACGCTATACATACCGAACATCACATATGCTCAACAGGTCAGAGGCACAGTACTCCTTCCTCTGCTCTGATTGACCAAAAAGGAGGCCCAGGTGAGTCGAACAACCAGTCAGTTCAGAGATTTGCTCAGAATCCTCCCACCAAGAAGTAAGTCTCCATATGTAAAGACCCAAGTTTTGTATACGTGTAGGAACAATCTACAAATTAAAAAAAAAAAAATTCTTTCCAACATACGAACCTGAAGATCTTTACATAAATGGCCCACCTCAGGCCACCCCCTATTCTGCTACCTGGGCCAAAAGGTAAGTGAATGCATAACAAAGGGGGTGGGTGGGACTCCCACCCTACCGTCGATAGTTAACCACCTTGTTTAAAGTTAAACAGCCATTTTCCCAGCTCGCGCTACAAGTGTATGTAAAGACCGTCAGGTCTGTATGTTAGGAAAAATACAAATTAATAAAAATGTGTAGTTTTCCACCCTTGCAGCATTGAAAACCAAAAGACATTTTACTGCATTAATTTTTATTTATGTATGGATACATTCGTATAGATTTTGGTGGGCTGGAATTAAGTTTGGATACTGCCAAGGTGTGAACAGTGCATATGCAGATACAGCAATCGAAGAAATACTGTAATATGAAATTTTGCATAGGTATACAAACCAAAACCTTATATCATATCTCCCATCTCAACCACCCCTCTTTGTTCATAAGGCCAAAGGAAGAAGTGCTTGGTGATGGCATGTGAATGAGGGGAATTCCCTTACTCACTCCTCTTAACCACCAGTTAACCCATTTCCAAATTGCACTGAAAGATACTCCTTCATAAAAAGTAGTGTTTTGTATGGCTCTGAAAAAGTTTTCATATTTGAGGAAATGTAGCAGCACATACTTTCCAAGACTGTCAACAATGTTGCTGGTCTTAACAGCTACTCCTGTATTGTATCTGAAGTAAGAATCAAACTAATTTGAAATCTTTCATCCCTCTTGAAATTACTACTCAATTCAACCTGACTATTTTTTCTTCTTATTGTCTAAGGCATCTGTGGATAATATGGTGTTATGTATAACTGGATCACATATAATTTTCTGGGATCGACCTGTGCCGCTGAGTGAAATGTCCTTATATAGCACACATTTCTAGGTATAAATATTGCTAGATATACCAGAGAAAAAGCTATACAGCTAATAGGATGCCAGAGTTATTACCTCTGGGTCGATACATCCTTATAGGATGTCGGTATGTCATCTAGGAGCCAGTGGAAGCCACTACCACAGATGCTTAACCCAATAGATTCCTCCTCCAAAACCCCTCTGCCTAAGAGGTGCGATACAACGGTCCTTCACCACTCGCTACTACTAATTCTACCCATAATGCCCATCCGCTTATAGCACACTTTGACAACAACGCTCGTTGTTTTTTCGTGGAGTTATTCTGCATCTTTTTCCCTTTTTTGAATCATTTTGTATCTCCATGATGGCTTCCATCGATCAAGGCGCATCTTCTTCCAAGTTGAGTATTCAATTTTGATTGTTTTGGGACTCGATCGGGTTAATTAAGTCCCGTTTGTTATTTGCGCCTGATCGGCTCGGGGCCGCCATTTCGTGTTCGTTCGTGGCGGCTGTCCCCAGCATTATCATGTTAATATCTTCTTTCGTTGTAGATGTTTGAAGATTAATTTATTATGATTCTTTTTAATGATAGTTTCAATTTTCGCTCGATCTGACGCGATCAGCTATTATTATATTTTAGATAGTTGAAAGTGAGGCTTAGCCTAAGCTTTCCTTTATATGCTTTATGTAGGTGCATTTGTTAAATGTTGTTTTTATACCATTTCAATTGATTATGTATCATTATTCTTGAGTCTGATTTGGGTGGTGTTTTAATTTAGCCTACCTGACCAGTTTGGCTCAGCCGATTCTCGGAAGGTAGGCTAAGCTGGCCCAGTCTTTCTTCCTTCTTTGGCCTATAGGCCTAAGTAGGTAAGGTTTTCTTGGGTGGCCTTCGTTCGGGTTTGGGTGCAGGCCCTTCCTCCCTGACCAGTTTGATTCTTCAAATCTCGGAAGGTGCGGTTTGGTGCTAGCGCTCTTTCTCGTTCGTCATTTTGGCGTGTCCTAGCCTACCTGACCAGGCATTGACCTCGGAAGGTTAGGCTAGGCCATAGATTTTATGGTTATCTTTTCGCCTTATTATGTTTATCTTACCCCCATTGTATCAGACATTATTATCTTGGCTCTTCCTTTGGGGCATTTTAGAGCAAAGCTCATTTGCCCCTTCGGTTGAGACGACACTTCGTGGAAGGTGCCTAGGCACCTGACCTGTTGCTGTCGCCATGTTTTTAGCTCCCGTTTCTCCGCCGTTCCGCCATCCGGACTTGTTCCGGCGGCTATCGTTAGCTCGCTTTAGCTCCTAGTAGGAACTATAGCTTGAGCGTCGTTGCCTTTTGTTTACAGCGGAATTGTAGAGGGGCTGGGATGAATATTGTTAAGAGTAATTGTATTTTTATTTCTGCTCCTGCTTCTCTACCGTTCCGTCATCCGGACCCGTTCCGGCAGCTATCGTTAGCTCGCCTTAGTTCCTAATAAGGACTATAGCTTGACATTGTTGCTTTGTTTACGGCGGAATTGTAGAGGAGCCGGAATGAATATTGTTTATATTACTGTTATTATTACTGTAGTTTCTGTGAGCGGTGTTCGGTGAATCAGTTCCGAACCTTCGCTCCGGCGACTACCCCTCTCTGGTTGTTGATTTCTGTGTGTGTGGTTAATTTTCATGACGCTCCGGCGTCATCGGAATTGCTTTCCGTCGTGATCTGCTTCAGGTTTGGCCCACCTGTTTAGATCTCATTGGAGAGTTCCGCCGTAACCCCAGTTCTCAACTCCGGCGTAGAGAGGAATATTATAACTTAAGTATTACTACTTTAGCTGTTCCGGCGCTTATTTTAGATACTCGTGTATCAATTCTTCTTATAGGTGGTGCATTGCCAGGAGCCAGGCTGTAATGCCTACCTACAACAACCCTGTGGCCACGTAGCATGCAGGTCGCATGCTGGCTGTGCAGTCGAGATCGATGATCATCTCGTCTGGCACCCAGATGGCTGTGATGTGTGCTACGCTCTCTACTCTGATGTGATTGATGATTCGGTACGTTATCCTTTATTTCACGCTCGATTGTTTCAAACAACTCTAAGTATATTTGATAAAAGATAGTATCCTTGTCAATTCCTTTTATTGACATTGTATTTGATTACAGGTCCTCGGTCCCGTCAAGCCGTCTCTGGCGACTTTGAAGATCTGGGTGGCGGCCGGTCGCAACGTTGGTCAGGGCGCCCCTATGTGCTGGCAGAGGACATTTGTAATATCCTCTACCCTAATGCTAGGGCCTCTGCAGCTGTAGCCCCGAAGTGGCAGAGCCCTGATCAACAAGATTAGACTGGAGACTCAGGTCTCACCGGAAGATCAAGAGCTGTGCGGTGAAGTGGCCGAGGAAGTGGCCAACATCAATCTGGACATCGAGCCGATGGCCATCGACCCAGAGGAGGAAGGTAGGGATGTAAGTGAGGCAGGTAAATCCATTAATCCATTGTCTCTTAGCTCACCTACGTCTTCGTCTTCATCCTTTCAAGGATTCTCTAAGGTCTCCACCTTGGGGGCCCGTTCGGGGTCGGTGATCCCCAAGGTGAAGTCCTCGATGAAGACGAAGACTTTACCCAAATTGTCGAAACCCCCGAAAACTCCATCTGTACCAAGCTCCGCCAAGGTGTCATTGGCTCCCAAGCCTTCGACTTCCTCCCAGAAGGCTACTCCCCCTTCTAAGGGGTCGAGAGCGAAGTCAAGCAGGTCTAAAAAACCTGACTTTGACCCTGAAGCCTTCGCAGAGTCAATGATGAAAATGCTCTCTGAGCAGGTCACTTCTCAGTTCGAGGCAATGTCTCGCGATCTTGCCTCGAGCCTTGAGTTGTCAGGGAAGTATGTTCAATCCTTGGCGGAGAGACTGAAGACACGAGGAGTCGCTTGCCAGACTGGTTAGCTCAGGTCCGGTACAGCAACGGAGTTATGCTATTCCAGACGCCTCTAAGCTGCCAGCTTATGAGGACTGTAACCCTTAGCGTCTCGCTTTCAATGCCCTCTTCGCTAATGGTAAATTAACCATCGAAGGCTGTGGCACCCGCCCCGTGGAAGATTACGAGTTCTTCCCGGCGGATCTTGTTTTTCCCTTCCCAGGGTATGCTCGTCTTTCCGAGGAAGTCCTGGTAAGGGAAGATAAGGTTCCCAAGGAGACGGTGATCTTTCCTAGGGACCAACAGTCGGCATGGGTTAGGATCCTATCTGACTGGGAGGGTATGAACACTAAATTGACCCCTCATAAAGGCCATTTCACAATGTTTACTGTTAATGAGGATGTTCCAGCTCCTTGCACCTCCAAAGTAGCGGAGTTAACCCTTCAGGCCGGAACAGAGGAGAAGCCGATGCCACAGCTTCGTGAGACGGAACCTACCTCTCTTCTCTTTCCAGCAGACTTAGAATGCTGGGCTGGGGCTCCGGAAACCTTCACTGTGGGTAAACTAGATCCGGAGTGCGCTTCAAATCTCTTTAGCGAACAGTTGCCCAGGATTCGGAGTCTCTGATCAAAGCTGAGTATGAGGCTAGGTGCCGTCTCAGCAGGTCCATCAACTCCGTCACCTCGGCGGAGTTGACATCTGCAGTATATAAGGACGAACTTCTGTTCAGGATCCTGACTAAATCACTTCTGGCCTCGTTCCAGAGTGATTTATTCGACTTTATAGTGGCAAGAAGGAACTGCCGAAAATTTGTTCTGGCCGACGCTACCATCCGTCATGAGCCGAACAAACTCATAAAATCCTCTGTCTGGGGGACCAACCTCTTTCCCGAGGACATGGTGAACTCGGTGATTAGTGAGGCCTCAAGGGCCAATCAAAATCTTAGGATTCGTTGGGGACTTCCTTTCAAGAGGAAGTCTTCAGAGTTTTCGGGACCCCAACCTAAAGGCAGGAAGAGAACTAGGAGGTTCCACCCTTACAAGGCACCCCAGACCCAGACAATTGTTCAGGCAGTTCCGGTAAGCCAAATTGCGCAGCCTTCCACCTCCAAGGGACATCCTCAATATGTTTTGCTGAACCAACCAGCCCACCATCCTGCTGGTTCAGCAACTTATGTCTCTCTCCCGGCCTTCAACCCTACCTATGAATCGCAGTCCTTTCAAAGCTACCGCCAATTCAGGGGCAATAGAGGTAGAGGAAGTTTTAGGTCCAGGCCCGGTTCCAGACTCCAATCTAGAGGCAGAGGCTCAAGAGGAGGCAGGGATAATAAGCCCTCCACTAAGTGAGCCTCCTCAGGTAGGTGGGAGATTGCGCCTCTTCAGGGACCATTGGACATTCAGTCCATGGGCCCACAGTATTATTTCAAAGGGCCTAGGGTGGAGCTGGGTAGGGGGACCTCCTCCACTAGTCAGGTTCTATCAGACTCCAACACCGGATCTGTTAGACTATGCAAAAGACCTTCTTTTAAAGAAGGCAATAAAGAAAGTCAGGCATCTAAAATTTCAAGGACGCTTGTTCAGCGTGCCAAAGAAAGACTCAGACAAGAGAAGAGTGAATTTAGACCTATCAACTCTAAATTCTTACATTCAATGCGACAGGTTCCGTATGTTGACCGTCTCTCAGGTGCGGACCTTACTTCCCCGTGGGGCCATCACCACCTCTATAGATCTTACAGACGCTTATTATCATGTGCCAATAGCAAGAAACTTCTCCCCTTATCTAGGTTTCAGACTGGGCAGACAGGCTTACTCGTTCAGGGTAATGCCCTTCGGGCTCAACATAGCACCCAGGATCTTCACCAAACTGGGAGAAGCCGTGGTACAGGAACTGAGATCTCAAGGTATCAAACTCGTGGCTTATCTAGACGATTGGCTAATCTGGGCCTCCAGTGACTCCGAATGTCGGAAGTCGACCAAGATAGTCATTCAGTTCCTAGAGTATCTAGGTTTTCATATAAACACAAAGAAATCTCGTCTGACCCCAGCAGCCAAATTTCAGTGGCTGGGCATCCAGTGGGACTTAAGCACCCACAAACTTTCGACTCCCCCAGCAAAATGCAAAGAGATAACCAAAGCAACAAGACAGTTTCTCAAGTGCAAACGAGCCTCTCGTCGCACTCAAGAAAGAATCCTAGGTTCCCTTCAGTTTGCGTCAGTAACAGACCTTCTCCTCAAAGCAAAACTGAAGGACATAAATCGAGTGTGGCGGAGACGAGCCAATTGCAATTTCAGGGACAAAGTCTCCCTCATACCTCCAATCTTAAAGAAAAGACTTCGCCCTTGGACAACGGCCAAGAGTCTTTCCAAATCAATTCCTTTACAATTCCCCCCTCCAGCCCTGATCATCCATACGGACGCATCTCTTACCGATTGGGGGGGGTTACTCACAATACAAGAAAGTTCAAGGAACCTGGTCGAATCCCTTTCTTCACTTCCACATAAACATTCTGGAAGCAATGGCAGTTTTCTTGACTCTGAAACGCTTACGTCCGGCCAGGAACATACATGTCAGATTAGTTCTGGACAGTGCAGTGATAGTTCATTGTTTGAACAGGGGAGGTTCCAAGACAAGCCACATAAATCATGTAATGATAGCAATCTTTTCATTAGCAATGAAAAATCATTGACACTTGTCAGCCACACATCTGTCAGGAGTAAGGAACGTGATTGCAGATTCTCTGTCAAGAACGACTCCTCTGGAATCAGAATGGTCTCTAGACAAGAAATCCTTCAATTGGATTTGCCAACAGATTCCCGAGCTCCAGGTGGACCTGTTTGCCACGGAATCGAATCACAAACTCCCATGTTATATAGCTCCGAACCTGGACCCTCGGGCTTACGCTACAGACGCAATGTCAATAGACTGGAACAAATGGCAGAAAGTCTACCTATTTCCTCCAGTAAATCTTCTGTGGAAAGTTCTACACAAACTCAGGTCATTCAAAGGTCGAATAGCCTTAGTAGCCCCCAACTGGCTGAAGAGCAACTGGTTTCCCCTTCTGTTAGAGCTGAAACTCAGAGCCTTGCAAATTCCTCATCCAATATTAACCCAAGTAGTGCAAACTCAGACTGTGTCAGCTTCCTCAGGAATGCTGAATACCCTAACTTTATGGATTTCATGAAGTTTACGGCTCAGAAAAATGCTAATGTTGATCCTCTGAACACAATGTTTGATTAAAATGCTAATGTTGATCCTCTGAACACAATGTTTTTGGAATCAGATAAGAGAGAATCTACTCTTCGTCAGTATGATTCGGCAGTAAGAAAACTTGCTAACTTCCTGAAAGAATCAGACGTTCATACTATGACTACAAATCTCACGATCTCATTTTTTAAGGCCCTTTTTGACAAAGGTCTGGCGGCTAGTACCATTACTACAACTAAATCCGCCTTAAAGAAAGTATTCCAGTGGGGATTTAACATTGACCTAACGGATTCATATTTTTCATCTATTCCTAAAACTTGTGCTCGTCTTAGACCAACAACCCGTCCTAAAACGGTTTCTTGGTTTTTAAATGACGTTTTAAAATTAGCCTCAGACACAAATAATGAATTTTGCTCTTATTCGACTCTTCTTAGAAAAACTCTGTTTTTAATTAGCCTGGCTTCAGGAGCTAGAATCTCTGAACTTTCAGCCCTTTCTCGAGAGTCGAATCATGTGGATTTCCTCCCATCAGGAGAGGTTCTACTCTCTCCGGATCAAATGTTTTTAGCCAAGAATGAAGACCCTCTAATTAGGTGGTCTCCCTGGAAGATTATACCTCTTCCGGAGGATCCTTCCCTATGTCCGGTGGTTACATTAAAAGCCTACCTTGAAAGGACCTCTCAGAGGTCTTCAGGTCCACTTTTTGTTAGAGAGAATGGTGGAACCATCTCCTGGAATGGTATTAGACAACAAATACTTTATTTTATTAAACAAGCCAACCCAGATTCAATCCCCCAGGTCCATGATATCCGGGCTGTAGCCACCTCAGTTCTTTACTTCCAACATATGAATTTTGATGAAATTAAGAATTATACGGGCTGGAAATCCCCTAGAGTCTTTAAACGTCACTACCTTAAATCCTTGGAGGCTTTGAAATTTTCTGCTGTCGCTGCAGGGAACATTGTTTCCCCAGAGTCAGCCTAATATTATATTATTTTTGTATTTTGTAATTTTGTAATGTGTAATTGTAATTATATTTGTATTTTGCTTGCCCTACCAATTGGTATACCTCTCACCTACCTGCCTCGCTTGTATTCCCGTCCTTCCTACCTTGTTGACTGGGTTTGGGTTGCTTCACAATCCACTCCTGTCTTTGTTTTTACCATCCTTGTTGAAAAATTTTTTCAGCAAATCTTGTTAATTTTAGGTAATGGTTTCTAGTTTAACTGTTAAACTTATTCTTGTAACTACATTGTTTTTGTATTGATTAGGATAGTTAAAACTTATTTTGTACATATTTATATTTTTCTATTCTAATTTGGATAAGTAAAAAGCCTATTCAAAATGAATTTTATTTCTCCTTAGTAAAATTTATATTTTGACAATTAATCCTTTTATGTTTACAAGCTTTTTGGTCAATTCTCTGCTACTATTTCACTCAGCGACACAGGTCGATCCCAGAAAAGGGATTTTGACAAAGGAAAAATCTATTTCTGGGTGAAGACCTGTGTCGCTCAGTGAACCCTCCCCTCTCTATATTTCCCACCCTAGGCTAGCCAAAAAGCTTGGGTGCTATTTCGGGATGGGCATTATGGGTAGAATTAGTAGTAGCGAGTGGTGAAGGACCGTTGTATCGGCACCTCTTAGGTAGAGGGGTTTTGGAGAGGAGGAATCTATTGGGTTAAGCATCTGTGGTAGTGGCTTCCACTCGCTCCTAGATGACATACCGACATCCTATAAGGATGTATCGACCCAGAGGTAATAACTCTGGCATCCTATTAGCTGTATGGCTTTTTCTCTGGTATATCTAGCAATATTTATACCTAGAAATGTGTGCTATATAAGGACATTTCACTGAGCGACACAGGTCTTCACCCAGAAATAGATTTTTCCTTTGTCAAAATCCCTTAAGCATTTGCTGTACAGTGCTCCCCATTTTTTTTTGCAGGGATAGGTTCCAGAACCTACTACGGAAATGCAAAACTCCCCTCTAAAAATGCTTATAATTGGCTTACAACTGCCAAATACTGTACCTTGTATCCCTTAAACTAAAATGCTTATAACTGCTTATTTTAACAATTTCACAGTTAATTTAACAGTTCAAACATATATATGACTTAAATTATCATAATAAAATAATTTAATATAATTTCAAACAAGAATACACCCTTAAACATCATCCCAAAACAACCAAAGTACAAGGTGATAATAGCAAAAACATTACAAAATGGTGCCAGCTATAATGGGATCCGCAGAAGACGTAAATAACAGTGCAGTGTAAACTCAAGAATTTAAATACATTCCCACTACAAAACGTCAACGGCTGAAACAGAAACGAAGTGAATCATAACAGATGACGAAAACAAACTCTGCTGGAAACATCGACGGCCGAAACATTCATAGTGAAATAATATTCATGAACATTACTGCTTAGAAAACCCCCAACTAAGAAACATTATTGAACAACGAGAAACAGCGCAGTATACCAGTGAAGCAGCAACAACGCCTTTGTGTTGGTAGCTATCGACACACACACACAAAACAGATTTTGTATACAGTCCGTTAAAAACAGATGAGTGCATTTCACATGTATGACGAAAACATTCCTGGTAAGAATAAACATTACTGTGAATTCTAAGAAGTAGACGAATCCCTGAAGGTCGGCGAAGCAAGAAAGAGACGATTTAATTCCAGACCAGCAGCGTACGATGCATCTACAACAAACAAAAACAACGCCTTTGTATTGATCGCAGAAAGGAGAAGTGAAAAACAATTCAAGAACAACAATTAAGACTGAACAAACAACCGAACAAAGTAAGTCGTGATTGGAAAGTTATTTTGATTCTCTCAGTTCTCTCTCTCAGTGAGAGTATTTTATAATTATCTCTCTCAAAAGGTATAAGACTTATAATTATCTCTCTCAGAAGGTATATAACGTTTATAATTCTCTCTCAAAAATTTTTATCTTATTTTTTTTGAGGTTTGATAGATAGGAATCTTTAATAACATAACGTTCTTTTGATGAAATATTTTTTTAATACTGTTGTGTATTTGGGTATAAATTTTCCTATGTTTTTTTTAGAATACCATTGTAATGCAGGATTCGTTTGACGCATTGAGGAATGCAATTAGAAATAGACATTATCATTTAAGATCAACAACAGTTAGACAAAGTCAAATTCCTGTGCCAAGTTCACACATATCATTAACTCAAGGAAGAACTAACACAAGCAGCAATAATAATAATAATAATAATAATAATAATAATAATAATAATATATGAAGGGAGTAGACCCTCTTTTAAACAGGTCTTATTAAAAAGGATGGCTGTATTATGCGAATTTATCTTATATAGTGTCTTTTCTATCCTCCTTATGATTCGCTTTTCAGGCTCAGCGATGTTAGTCAGTAACTGGCCGATATTCATGTTGGAAAAGGACAGTGTGCGGAATATTGGAAGTCTTTTATTAAAATATCCAATCAGAAATCGTTCGTCTGGGTTCAGGTTCTATTCTAGGTACCGTCGACATGTTTCGACCAGCTCGTTGGTCATCCTCTGGACGTGGTTGCAGGAGGTCTGAAGAAACGAGGTGCTCGGGTTGGTATTTATAGGGGAGGTCATGATCGGTGCTGAATTATGATTGGCTGCCCGGGGCATGTACCCTCGGCGGAGCCTTCTCATCAAGTTCTGTTTTTCGTCTTGCGTGCGGCGGCGTTGTAGTGCTGAGGATGAAGAGAAGAATTTCGATCCTCGGATGCGAATTTTGATTTGCAAATGCGCTATGGGGATCGCTTTCGGTGCATGTCTCCTGGCTGCCGTGGGGAGGAGAAAGGTTTCTTGCGTAATGTTGAGTGTTGGTTTCTCCTTCCCAATGTGCAATGCTTCCAAGAGGCGTAGGCGGCGGTGGTCGGTAATTTGGTCAATTACTTCGATGTTCGTGATTATGTCTTTTCTTGCTATTTTCTGGTTATGGACGGTCCTGGCATGATTAAAGATAGCCCCCTCTTGGGCGTGGCAGGAAATCCTTTTGGAGAAACGCATGGTGGTCAGACCGATGTAAGAACCGAAGCATCCTCGGACGGGGCATGAGTACCGGTATACCACGTTGGTTTTCTTCAAGGGGTCCTGCTGAGGGGGGGCTGGGTTGTTGCGCATAACCAGGCTGCTCGTCTTTCTGCTCTTGTAATAGATAACCAGATGTATGTTTCTGTTGGAGTCAACAGGGCTGACATTATTCTTGATGATGTTTTTGGGCGCGTTCGTCTTCTTTATATTTCTGATGAAATTGCCCTTTGTAGAAGAGCTCTATCGTTCAGGGCATCGGGCGAGGTTCTGACGGTACCATCTATCGATGTTCGCCTTGATAGATTCTTCTATATCCCGGTTTGGGTGTCCATTGTTGACGAGGGTTTGGGCTACACGTTCCATTTCTCCGTGGGTGTCGTTCCAGGAGGAGCAGTGTGAGAGGGCCAAACCGGGATATAGAAGAATCTATCAAGGCGAACATCGATAGATGGTACCGTCAGAACCTCGCCCGATGCCCTGAACGCATAGAGCTCTTCTACAAAGGGCAATTTCATCAGAAATATAAAGAAGACTTAACGCGCCAAAAAACATCATCAAGAATAATGTCAGCCCTGTTGACTCCAACAGAAACATACATCTGGTTATCTATTACAAGAGCAGAAAGACGAGCAGCCTGGTTATGCGCAACAACCCAGGCTCCCCTCAGCAGGACCCTTTGAAGAAAACCAACGTGGTATACCGGTACTCATGCCCCGCCCAAGGATGCCTTGGTTCTTACATCGGTATGACCACCATGCGTTTCTCCAAAGGATTTCCTGCCACGCCCAAGAGGGGCTATCTTTAATCATGCCAGGACCGCCCATAACCAGAAAATAGCAAGAAAAGACATAATCACGAACATCGAAGTAATTGACCAAATTACGGACCACCGCCGCCACGCCTCTTGGAAGCATTGCACATTGGGAAGGAGAAACCAACACTCAACATTACGCAAGAAACCTTTCTCCTCCCCACGGCAGCCAGGAGACATGCACCGAGCGATCCCCATAGCATATGAGCAAATCAAAATTCCGCATCCGAGGATCGAAATTCTTTCTTCATCCTCAGCACTACAATTCCCGCATCGCACGCAAGACAAAAACAGAACTTGATGAGAAGACTCCGCCCGAGGGACATGTCCCGGGCAGCCAATCATAATTCAGCACCGATCATGACCTCCCTATAAATACCAACCCTTAATCTTAAACAAAGCACCTCGTTTCTTCAGACCTCCTGCAACCACGTCCAGAGGATGACCAACGAGCTGGTCGAAACATGTCGACGGTACCTAGAATAGAACCTGAACCCAGACGAACGATTTCTGATTGGATATTTTAATAAAAGACTTCCAATATTCCGCACACTGTCCTTTTCCAACATGAATATCGCCAGTTACTGACTAACATCGCTGAGCCTGAAAAAGCGAATCATAAGGGAGGATAGAAAAGACACTATATAAGATAAATTCGCATAATACAGCCATCCTTTTTAATAATAATAATACTAATAATAATAATAACACATTTAAATTTAGAACAATTACGCAAGCCACACGATTTTGTGGAAGAGTTGAAAGTTCAAATCCTGACAAAAATAGGCTAGAATCATATTCTGTGAACCAGTGACTAGTTGACGGACATAGACAGTCGCATATCAACAGGGGGAACAACAAATGAAAGAGCAAAAATTAATGAAGCCTTGCTTCTCGTTAGCTCAGAAAGTGGTGATGCACACAGAACTTTGAATTCAGTTAGATTCAGCAAAATAACCACATACACTGAATTTAGAAGAATTTGTTTATCAATCTGGGAACCAGTGAGTCAAAGTGATGCCTTATATAATATTAATAGATTCCTTACCCAGCATTATGATGGAGAATCCATAGCAAATCATCACACAGGAAATAAGAATGCTTTTGGTGATGATGAAAATGATTCAGTTAGCTTGAGATATGTTTTAAATTACTTGTCATTTGGAACGATGTATAACGCACTTGGAGAAAAAGAAAAGAGGGCTTTGAAGAATGTTGAAATTGATCCTAAAAGTGATAGCCTTACAGCTTCAATATCAATGAGGAAAGAAATCCAGAAGAAAGAGATAGATTTTTCTAGGGAATCTGTAGGAGTAACAGAAACACAAAATGAAAGGAAAGACAGAAATAACCATGATTCATATAAAAGAAATAACAAGTATAATGATAATTCCAGACGAGTAGGGAATAAAAAAAATTCCTTTCAAAGAAAATATGCACAGAGTACTAGGAAAAAGTGGAATCCAAACCAGAATCAATCGAAAAATGGACCATTCTTCGTTCCACCCATAAGATATCATAATGGTCAATATTCAGACACAAATAATTCAAAACCAAAGAATAATTCACCTCAAGAAACTAGATCAAAAATAACATGCGAAAACTGTGGATACACCAATCACTCCACAAATGAATGCAGAAAGCCTAGAATCTGTGCAGTTTGCAAAAAGATCGGGCATTTAACTAAAAACTGTTGGTTCAATAATAAGGAAGCCAATAGTGAGGTTACAGAGATAAATAACAGCCGCCCAATTATAAATAAATCTTCCGGTCAGTGACAATTAACCCCTTTACAGAGAAAAGAAGGTAAATCCCTTCAAGGTGATGAAAGAGGAAAAGGCGAAACGGTTACAATGGAAAATGAAGGTTCAGCTGCAATTTCCTATTTACACAGCCAAGAAGTAGTACTTTCCATGAAAGAGGAAGAAGTAAACAGAAAGTGAATGGAAAGACATGTACTGTACTCATTGATTCAGGTAGTACTGTAAATATAATTGACAACATAACTTTAACCAGAAACTCAGATTCAGGGTCAAAGTAAAGTGATACAAGGAATAGCTGGGAAACATTAAAAGTCTGGGAAATGTGAACTTAGAAATAGGGATTTTGTCACATAAATTTGTGGAAAGTTTTCTAGTTTTAGAAGACGGATCTTCTCCCACACAAGTATTGTTCTCATTTAATTTAATGAGGCGATTTGGAATAATATTAGATAGTAGTGAGGGAAAGATTAGCCTGAAACAGGATAATCAGAAGAGTGTGTATGTTTTACGCTTGACGAAGAAAAGTTTCACGCAAATCTGATCAATTTGTCTGAGACAGTTTCAACGAGCGAGACAGACGTACAGGAAAAGCAGATAAGTAACCGAACGAGCAAGATAAAATAAAAACAAAAAAAAAGAGGAATTCCCAAAATTTCATAATACAGAATTGTTGAAATGTGCACATACAGGTGATATATACCCAGATATAAATAATTACTCACGTATAGATAATTATGGTTATAATTATGATGACCAAAACTGAATCTAATGAAAATCAAGGTGCCTATACCTATAACTATAACTATAACAGTGTATTAATGAGTTGTGAAAGTGAAGGGAAAATACTAAATGAAGTATTGCTCTTAGATACAATAAATAAATCAGACATAAATAGTATAATAGAAGTAACAGAAGAATCCACTGGAGATGCAGAACTTTGCTATTTTTCAGTCATAAAAGAAGAAATATGTTGTGTTAGCACAGCTGATGATGATAAAGTACAATTTGTGTCCAAAACTATTCAGACAACAGATTAACACTATACGCAGGCATTGTCTTTTGCATAGGAATTCCTATTAACAATCCTTTACTAACAGTAAAAGAAAAAGCATTTTCCTCTATAAATGGCCAAAACTCTCAAATAAATTCAGAACTAAACAAAACAGATTTTTCAGAAAATAGACACAAGTTAATTCAGGTGTTAGAGAAATACAGAAATGTAATAGCTATAGAAGGAGGTAAACTAGGAAGGACAAATGTTCTACAACAGAATTTTGTTAGATGGTGGAGCCAAGCCATATTTTATTCCTAATTACAGATCACCAATAAGCCAGAGACTCATGGTTGACAATTTGATAGAGGAAATGAAAAGAGATGGAGTAATTGCTTCTAAATCTCCATATAATTCCCCATTGTTACTTGTTCCAAAGAAAGGTGGTAGTTGGAGACTTGTAATAGATTACAGGAAGTTAAATTCCAACACAGTTCCAGATAGAATACTGATGCGTGTAATTCAAGATATGTTAGCTCAATTAGGAGGGGCCAAATTATTTTCATCCTTAGATTTGCTTAGTGGATATTGGCGGATATTGGCAAGTACCTCTAGATGAAGAATTGAAACAATTTGCATCCAACAGCACACATAAAGAACATTTACAGTTTGAAATAATGCCATTTGGACTCACATCAGCCCCATTAACATTTGTCAGATTAATGTTACAAATTCTAGGAGATATAGAAAATGTTTCAGTATACTTGGACGATGTAATCATTTTTAGCAGACTTAAAAAGTCACCTCAGAACATTAGAAATGTTCCTAGAGAAATTAAGAATTGCAGGACTAAAAATAGAATTAAAGAAATGTCAATTCCTGATGAAATCCTTAGAATACTTGGGTCGTGTAATTAGTGAAGATGGACTGCGCATGCAGGCAGGTAAAACAAAGGCAATAATTGATTACCCAGATCCCACTAATTTGAAAGCATTAAGAAGGTCCCTAGGTATGGTAGGTTATTATAAACCTTTTATAAAGGGTTTTGCTACAATAGCCAAACCTTTGGTAGGATTAACAAAGAAGGATATTAATTATGAATGGAAGGATGAACAAGAAACAGCCTTTCAAACACTAAAGAGCAAAATGACCAGGAAACCTGTTTTAGTCTACCCAGATTTTTCCAAAGACTTTTACTTAGCATGTGATGCGTAACAGGGCTGGGAGCTGTATTGTTACAAAAGGCCAAATCTAGAATGAGGGCAGTATATTATGCTAGTAAAGTTTTAAATCAAGCAGAAAGAAACCATAGTACCACGGAAAGAGAGCATTTAGCTTTATATTGGGGTCTAAAGAAATTTACACACATACTTTAGGTCATAAGGTTAATGTGCTTACTGATCGCAAACCCATTTGTGACTTATTTAAAAAGAGAGCCTTTACCACCAACATGAAGTTCAATAGGTGGTTCATTATTGTATTAGAATTTGCCCCAGAATTCAGATATATTCCAGGGAAATTTGACACCGTGGCAAGTGCATTATCCAGATCACAAGGTGAAACAAAAAAGTATTACCACTAATACCTTTTGTTTAGTTGTCAAATAGTAGATTTAGATCTAGAAACAGTTAAAATACAACAAGAAAATGATGCATAAATCGGACAAATAGTAGGACAGTTAATACTAGATGAATCCTTAAAACCTGATTTTCAATTAATAAATGGATTGCTGTATAAAAGGCCAACAGAGAAGAATGGTTGTTCTCGACTATACAGGTACATCCCAAGAACACTAATCAGAAAAGTTTTAGAACTTACAGTAAACACTCATATAAGTTAGCAGGACATCCAGGAATTAAAAAGACAAGCAGAATCTTAATCAGAAATTATTTTTGGCCACATTGTAGTGAAGATGCCAAAACTGTACTAAACTGTATAATTTGTAATCAACGTAAAGGTAACGTAAATCTTAAAGCTCCACTTGAAAAATATCCAAGAGAATTGAATCCATTTCAAGTAGTAACTATGGACTTTTTAGGTCCATTTCCATGGACTATTAGAGGAAATAGACAAATATTAGTCTTCTTAGACTATCTAACTAGATATGTAGAAATCGTACCAGTAAGAAACAGAGATGGAGCCACAGTAGCAGAAGCTCTTAAATCCAGAATTATCACAAGGCATTCATGTCCACAAGTTCTTCTTTCTGATAATGCTGCTGAATTTACTAGTGATCTTTTAAAGATAATATGTGAATTTTATGAAATAAATAAGTGTCAAATAACCGCTTATAAACCAAGTTATAATGGAGCAGTAGAACAAACAAATCGTAAAATAAAGGATATCCTGAAAACTTTAGTGAGCCCACAGACAGAGGATTGGGACTCAGCAAACGTAGACCTACAGTTCACATTGAATAACACTGTAATTGAGACAATAGGAGAATCCCCACATTATTTGCTATATGGTTATCAGGAAAGAATGCCTAACGCATTATTAGACGATGCAACACCACCCACGGAAGACCAGACATACTTACAATCATGAAAACAAGGGAAAAATTAAAAGAGGTTCATAACACTCGTGCCAAATATTATAATAAAAGTGCCATTAAACCAGACATTACAGTAGGTACTCAAATTTATGTACAAAACCATGTTCAAGAAGGGCCAAATGTAGAGGTTTCTCCCAATTTCACGGGACCATATAGAGTTGTAGATGTGTTAAAATTAAACAAATATAGAGTAATTAATGAAAGTGATCTAAAAGAAAAAGTAGTTCACTGGAATCATATAGAAGTAGTAAAAACAGATCCATGGTCCACTGAAGTTATAGATAACATAAGACATGAAAATGCTGTGGATAATGTTGTAAACAAAAGATATAATCTATGAAACAGGCAGAGTGAAATATGTATGTATGTATATGTATATTGGTGTTAGACTGAAAATATAAACATAAAGTATGTAGTGAAAATATAAATGTAATGTATGTCGTGCAACCTATATGTAAAGAGACGGAAAAGTCAAAGTGATCAGAGACATGAATCATTAGTATACAGTAGACATAACCAGTCTTAAATAGTGATAAAACATTAAATGCAATTCAAAGGGACATTAACTCAGTCCTGCAGAAGGGTGATAATAACAGTGTTATTCACTTGTTAGAAAAATTAAACACAGAAATAGAAAGAACAGTGAACAAAAGATCAAAGAGATCCCTCTTACCCTTCACTGGAACTGCTTTGAACACATTATTTGGCACTTATTAAGTTGTAGAACATGAAAAAAAAGAATAGACAGACTGGAAAGGTGCCAAAGTGCTTTATGATAAAATTATTTTAATTGTACCTTTCAATACTAGGATCGCAAACACATTAGTCACTGTATACCCATTTCCTATGTTAATTAATGATCGAGTAACCATTCAAAAGGGAACAATCAGGCATTTTGCATTATAAGAACACGCTCTACTATTGTCATTCGTCACAGAAAAACAGTTTAATGAATGTACACTGCTAAAAGAACAAGAATATATATGTAATTTTGCTAACCTGTGTAAGAGTACTAATCCTTATCCCTGTATTCAAGAAATAGTGTTAAACCAAAACCAAGAAAAAGATGTATGTACCACAAATTATGAGAAAACATTTCAAGCATTTATAATTGATCAAGAAATCTTTGTATTTTCACTAGATACTGTTGTAGCTAAAATTAAATGTCACAACATTAGCACAGAAATAAGGTTTAAAAATGGTAAATCTTTTACTACATCATGTCAGTTAGTGATAGCAACCTCGTCTTTTCACAAAATATAACTTCAACAAACGTGCCATATAAGAATTACTCATATAAAATAAATGAATTTAAGTTGTCTCAGTTAGAATTTAAGAAGCTTGAAAATTTGAACTATGATGATGAATATTTCTGCTATAAAGAAACTGTCTCCCCAATTTTATCATTTGTAAATCTAATGGTAATATTGATTACTGTTATTTTATCATGATAGTGAGGAATATTATCAGAAAAATATGAAGAATATTGACAGAACTCAATAATAACAATAATTAAAGATTGATGTTTATTGATCATATGTGTATTTTAACCAATGCACGTTGTAAGAATACCCACTGTAAATTTGTGGAATAAAGGTATTATTATTATTATTATTATTATTATTATTATTATTATTATTATTATTATTATTATTATTATTGTCCATATATTCCTTTAGTATTTGATTATTTAATAGTGTTTGATGTTTTAATGTAATTAAATTTTTTTTTTTTTAAATGTTTTGATGAATTTATATCTTTTCCTCCACAGTTGGAGAAACAGTTTTTATCATATCCATTATTCTGTTTTATTGCCAGTTTAATTGTTACTGTTATATCCATTTTATGTTTAATTAAACATTGAGGACAATGTTTGGTAGGTGACTGAGTGATGTAATGATGTATGAATAACGTAAATATAACAGAGAGAAAAAGAACTGAGGAGAGAACCAGTGATATATATATATATAGAGAGAGAGAGAGAGAAACGAGACATGGACATGGAGAGAGAGAGATTGGAATAAAACAAACAGAGAGCGAGAGAGTGACTAGCAAAACAGGAAGTGTTATGACTGCGTCGTGTTTATGTAGCAAAACATGGGTGCCAGTATAATCTACTGAAATCGTTAAAGGAATTTTTAAACAAGCTTGCCTCTGTGCATTCCTGTTCATTCTCGCCGGAAATCAAGACTTCAGGTGATGTAAAAAGAACCTTCTTCGTAGGAGAGGTTAATTCATCTAATTACACGCAGCAGGACGTCCTCAGATGAGTTTCAACCAGTTAGACTTCTACCAAGGGCTGGACAGAAGCTGTTGCCCTCCTATAGTAGGATGGGCATTCCATTTTTGAAAAACCTTCAAAAGGGAAGGAAGAGAAGCAGAGACACAGAGAAGAACAGAGAGAGAAGCAAACGAAGATCCAAAGAGCCTTAGTGGAGTGAGGTTGTGGGCCTCACCAGTTGTGGGTTGTTAACCAGATTCAAGAAAGCAAGGCTCACACTTTGATTCACACTTCAATTGTATTCATACTACTTAACTTGTATATATATCTCATTTGTATATGTAGTGTTATTTTTAATTAGTGTGTTAATGAAGTTCGAAAGCTGCACTGTGTCTTTCTAAAGCCTCCTGGGACTCAAATGCTACTACAACAACAAAGCCAGAAATGATAAAGCATCTATAAAGGAAATAATAAACTTCTTTACATGGGCAACAAATAAAAGAAGTAATAAGAAAGCAAAAGCATAAGTTGGAGGTGGTAAAGAAATCATCACATAAAAAGGTGACAATAACAAAAGCATGGCAATATTTTCCTGTGTTGTAAGATGATTTTGAAATGATATTTACTGTACAGGTATGTATTTCAGGTTAATACTACTGTATAGAGCATATCTACAATACGTGGGTAGTTCAGAACGATGGGACACACACCTCCAAACAAACAACAGAATGATGCTAGGTTTCCTACATCATGTTAGTATTTTCATGATTATGTACAAATACATTTATGATAAAAAATTTACTTCAGTAAGCGCTTGGTTTACGTCGTTTGTGGTTAGTCCTCACCATCTCCCATACACTTGTTAAAAAATCCTCTCTCTCTCTCAATATGCATATATTTTCATGAAAAATTACAGTAATTAGTGAATACACAGCGTTGCTATAGAAAAAAAGTGAACTAATGATAATTTTAGAGATACGGCCCAAATAAAAATCCGGAAATGAGTGAAGTTTCCCCCATGGACAAGTGAAAGATTTGTTCCACAAAAATCTACTACAAAATGAAATGCGTAAATACAGGGGGGGTCACTGTATACTGTACCCTTCCTGCTGTTACCACACAAAATTCTAATGCTGCTCTCCTGCATTTTCTATTCCTGGCCCTTTGATTTGTTAATAAGGATAAGTTCGTGAGTATTACTGTAATGTTAAGCTAAGAAGGTTTTCAGATGTGAGAGAGTGGGAGTCAGTATTAACAGATTCTATTGTTGCCTCTGGAATGTTTTCATGCTGTGTCTGGACATTTGGTTAGATTGTATTAAAATTTGGGTAGTACTGTCAAATGCACACCTTGTTAATTGGCCTGAGACATTTATAGGAACCTGAATTAAATTTATTTTGCTTCAGTTGTGTCATTCTGTTTCCTAACTCTGTGTTGCATTCTTTGATTTCAGATTCTCCCTCAGAAGAGCCTTCCTTCCTTCGTCAGTTTTGAGCAGCATCAAGACTTTGGGAATGCTTGTGTTTAATGGTACTACATGTAACAATACCAGTAGTTCTTGAAGTGTAAGAGACAACGGTGAATAGTTGTACTCCTACTTTAAAAATTACAACAACAAGTTAAATCTGTTCTAAATATTAGATTCATACATCAGCAACGAAATTTGGTTGTAGCCTTTCAAGATATTGTAGAACTTAATTTATAACAGATTTATTTGATAATCATTTGTAAACAAATTTTGTTAAGAGTTGTCAATTGAACACAATGTCATTACTGAACAGGGTAGGTCAGAAGGCTAAAATGAATCCAGAACATTCTCCAGAATTTCCTTTGAAAAGTGAAACTGAAGGTATCTTATCACTACCTTCCATAAATCAAGAAAACAGCAACATGGCTGCCTTTAGTGAAACCCTTGATGGTGACTTCCTGTCTCTGGATCCATTGATGGACATCAAAATAGAGCCAGAGGTATTCTGTGAGTCTAATGAAGATGACGAATATTCATATGAAATGAATTCAGTAGTGAATGAAAAAGATCCACTAACTTGCAAAAAGGAAGTAAAACAAGAAAGAAGGAATAGTCACAATGCAGAGAAGCCTTTCAGATCCACTGACTGTGAGAAATCATTTTACAAGAAAATTAATCTTACAAGTCATAACACAAATCCTACCAGAGAGAAAGCATTCATATGCAATGAGTGTGGGAAAGCATTTTCCCGGAAACAACATCTTTCAAATCATATGAGAATTCATATTGGAGAGAAGCCATTCATGTGCAAGGAATGTGGGAAAGCATTTTCCCAGAAACCAAATCTTACAGTTCATATGAGAATCCATACTGGAGAGAAGTCATTCATGTGCAAGGAATGTGGAAAGCATTTTCCAGTAAATCATGTCTTATACGTCATATGAGAATGCATACTGGAGAGAAGCCATTCATATGTGCAAGGAATGTGGGAAAGCATTTCCCCAGAAACCAGATCTTACAGTTCATAGGAGAATGCATACTGGAGAGAAGCCATTCATGTGCAAGGAATGTGGGAAAGCATTTTCCCAGAAACCAAATCTTACAGTTCATATGAGAATCCATACTGGAGAGAAGTCATTCATGTGCAAGGAATGTGGGAAAGCATTTTCCAGTAAATCATGTCTTATACGTCATATGAGAATGCATACAGGAGAGAAGCCATTCATGTGCAAGGAATGTGGGAAAGCATTTTCCCAGAAACCAGATCTTACAGTTCATATGAGACTTCATACTGGGGAGAAGCCATTCATGTGCAAGGAATGTGGGAAAGCATTTTCCCAGAAGCCAAATCTTACACTTCATATGAGACTTCATAGAGGAGAGAAGCCATTCATGTGCAATGAATGTGGGAAAGCATTTTCCCGTAAACCAAATCTTATAGTTCATATGAGACTTCATACGGGAGAGAAGCCATTCATGTGCAAGGAATGTGGGAAAGAATTTTCCAGGAAACCAAATCTTACACGTCATATGAGAATCCATACAGGAGAGAAGCCATTCATGTGCAAGGAATGTGGGAAAGCATTTTCCAGGAAACCACATCTTACACGTCATATGAGAATTCATACTTGAAAGAAGCCATTCATGTGCAAAAATGTGGGAGAGCATATGCCAGGAAACATCTTATAATTTAAAAGAGAATTCTTACTGGAAAGTAGCCATTTACAGTAAACCCTGAGTTATCTGCCGTAATATATCCAAGGCTCTTGTGGAGATTGGAAATTTGAGGTTGTGGTAAAAATTGGAAATTTGAGGTTGTGGTAAAAATTGGAAATTTGAGGTTGTGGTAAAAATTGGAAATTTGAGGTTGTGGTAAAAATTGGAAATTTGAGGTTGTGGTAAAAAAATACTTCATGGATGTAAAATGTCAATTATTTGGAATGAATCTTACCTACTGTTAAAGTTAGATTATACCTTTGCACCATTAGGGTCAACTGGCATACAAAATAAAAAATAATAATGCTGGTGGGAAACAGGTCATTACAGAGACAGTCCTAGCATGTTAGCCAAGCGTTATTTATTTATTTATTTTTTTATCTTTCATGCTGATCGCACCTAATGGCGTGAAGATATAAGCTAACTTTAACAGTAGGTAAGTATTCAAATAATTAATTATAGTATCATGAAAATTATGAATTTGTACTCAATTTTTTTTTGCCTGTTTTCTGACTACAGTACTATACAGTATGCTTATAAAAAATGCAGAATACTCTACCGTACTGTACTGTACACATAAAGAAAACCAAAGTGTAATATACTGTTTACTGAATAAATGTATAAAAAAATTAACATTGAAACACACACACACACACACACACACACACACACACACACACACACACACACACACACACACACACACACACACACACTCTCTCTCTCTCTCTCTCTCTCTCTCTCTCTCTCTCTCTCTCTCTCTCTAGAACTGTTTACAGAGGCCAAACTTGAAAATCTTTTCTATGAAGAATAACCCTTGGGGAGAAGGAGAAATGTGCAAATGCACAACATCATGATGCATACCTGTATGTGCACATGTATACACATATATGTATGTTAACACATGCTTATTTGATATTGAAAGTAGCTACTATTTTATGCTGCACTTTGCTACCCCCTCATTAAAAATCTAATAAACATTTCATTCTGTTATTTATTTGGTGTGGCATAAAAAATGCTCTCCTTCCAGAACATCTGAAGCTACTAGGGGTTAGGCTATCTTATATTATTGGTTGAAACGACTTTTAACCCTGGAATGCTACCCTCATTTTTCTTAGCGTGAATGCTACCTTGGGGTACAGGTTTACCCCGGGATAATAATATGCATAATAAATCAATGAATTGCTTTTATTTACTGTTACTTATACCAAACAAAAGAATTATATCTGTTTCAGTGGAAAAAGCTCAAAATAGGAAAATCTTCCATTATTCAGAACAATCTGGACACTTTTTCATTTGATGCTCAGAGCAAATAAACTTTTTGCACTATAGGCATTGGATGCTTGATTTTCGGTCTTTGCTCCCGGGCCAAAAACTGCATCTTTCACTACATGAGTCGGGTTTTGCTGCTTCTTTTTCTGGTGTGTTTATCATCAAAACATGTCTTATGGTATCACAGAGTTGATGAAGTAAAGTAGGAACTGCAGCACAACTCATCACTTGTGGTTTCATCAAATCTAAGGAAAGCTTTTTGAGATATGACCTTCTGTACTCGAAAGTTTCCTTTTCCATTGCTGAGAAACCATTCAACAGAACCATGGACTTTACTCCAGTCGTATCCAACAAGTTACAGAATGACCGTAATGGCCAACGACGTGTTTTACGAGCACATATATATATGACATAGCTGATCAGAGCTGTCAACACCACCCTTGATGAGGTTATAGAAGCTTATAATACATACATATATAATGTTAAACAGAAAAAGTAAGCTTTACTTACAGTATCTGTAAAAGAAATAGATTTGTTGACACACTACGATTCTGCTACCTTGGGGTCTGAGTGTAGCCCATGTACTGTATCTCCGCAAGAAGTAGCAACGATGTAAACTCAGTGGGAGTAGCAAAGGATGAAAGACTAGAAAAGGGAACTACACAACATGATGCGATTATAGTGCCAACTGGTGGCAAGATACAAGAACGTTTTCCAACCATGGGGTACAACTGTACTCCAGGTAGCATTGCAGGGTTAAATATGTATTGCACCAGATTGGCTGAAAACACTAATTGATGCAATGTTATTAACTACATTCCACTAAAGGATATTAACTTATTCACGTACTGTTTTATTGAGTTCTTACTCCGAATGCGAGCAGTTTATAGAATCAAGGTGACATAGTCTCATTGTCATACCATTTTTGTGGCTGTATAGCAATGCAGGTCGTAATAGACATGTATCATCTTTCATATTAAGTTTTAGCCTCACATCACGCCAGATATTTTGGCAAAGATGCTGACATTATGAATGAATTGATAATTATGTTTAATGTTTTGGCAGATTCAACATGTCCTTTATGTATCACAGACCCTTAGGGCTACGATTATTCAAGTTAATCTTATACTCTGTGGTTATAAGGTTCCATGGCTTGGGCATGTCCCTTACACTACCCCAGCAGGACATTTGAGGGCACCAGAAGAGTTGGAAGACCCAGACCTACTTGGATGAGAACTATGAAAAGAGAGGCTTCAGATGAGAGAGAGGAGATTTGTGGAAGATACATTACAGGAAAGAGGAATGATACGAATGTTGGGATTTGCAACAAAACAGATTGAAGCTGTTGAGATGAATTTTTTGCAAAGTATACAAGATCTAAGAGGAATTAAAAGGTTGAGAAATGCCGAGATATGTAAGAGTTTAATTGTTTTCAGATGGTTTAGTCATGTGGAGAGAAAAGAGGACAATAGGCTGATGAAAAGAAAGTATGTATGAATCAGAAATGTCAGGTGGAAAGAGAAGAGGAAGACTTCGAAAGTACAGTACTGGATGGATGAGGTGAAAGAGGTTTGGAAAGGAAGGGCCTTAATATCTAGCAAGCGGGAAAATGCACTGAAGACAGAGGTGAGTGGCACAGTGTGTGTGCAGGGTATTTAATGTGATGCTGATGTGCTTATTTTGTAGGTGTATTGTGTAACTGACTCTTGCATTGTGTTTTCTATGAAGCCATCCTGTTAGGGAGAAATAGCTTTTAGTATTGAAAAATAAAATTCAAAGGAACAACTGTTTTGAAGAATTCTTTGTCAGAATCTACAAAATTATTTGAGATATTTTTTCGTTAGGAACGAACTCGCTCAGGCCACCCATACAAGAGGTAGGATTCTGAATTGGGTCGAAATATCTTTTGGACACTTCCATGACTCCCGTAGGGGGTTAGTGTCATCAGTGAACCTCAAGCAATGCACTGTAGGCATTACCTGATAAGATTCTTTGTAGTGCCCCTTCCTTAGGCCCCTAGCTACTATAACCCCTTTCATTCTTTTAATGTACCTCCATTCATATTATCTTATGCCATCTTACTTTCCTCAACCCTCTCCTGACAGTTGTTTCATAGTGCTTCTTCAACTGCAAAAGGTTTTCCTCCTCCTGTTACGCCTTTCAGACCACTTTATTCCTCTCAGTTTCCCTTTCAGCACTGAATGACCTCATCAGAGGTCTGAGCACTTTCTTGTCCATTGGCCTGAATTCTGTACTGCAGTCTGCTCCATTCCTTCCATTCACCTGTTCACCTGACGACACTAAGCACTTTTTCTTCGGCCATCATTGAGAGACGATGTTTTGCTGTGCTCCTACTAACTGCTACATTGGAACTTGTGGTTACTGTAGTTTATGAGCGTTGGTTCCTACACAAATACAAACCTTCGGTCTTTACATAAGATTCTGCTTGTGATGTGAGCTAAAACAGCCGTTAACCTTCAAACAAGGTCGTTAGCTACCGACGGTAGGGGGGAAGCCCACCCATTCAGCGGTCTGCACTCCACTTTGCTTTTGGCCATCGTCGTGTGAAGACGTCTGTGCACTTCTGTGCCCAACTGCTACTCGCTTTCCTTTTTCTTGCTGTTTTTGTTTGCCTTATATCTACAGTCGACACCCGGTATTCTTGGTGGATGCATACCACAACCCCTTCATAATACAGTCATACTTCGAACTTACGTGAGGTTAGGTCCCAGAACCCCTCGCGCAGGGTGAATTTTCGCCTAAGTTTGGCGTGGTCTCTAAAAATGCTAATAAATGGTTATTTCTCAAGTTTAAACACTAAATATGACCCTAATCATGCTCCCAAATTTTTAAGTTAACTTTTAAATGGAATTAAAGTTACTGTACTTTCATTTAAAAGTTAGCTTAATGCATTACCCTTAAAAAAGAGAAATAAATGGTTTACATAAAAATTGAGAGTTGTAAGAGAATTTCTCTCTCTCTCTCTCTCTCTCTCTCTCTCTCTCTCTCTCTCTCTCTCTCTCTCTCTCTCTCTCTCTCTCTCTCTCCTTCCAACCGATCTATTTTTAGAATCGTCTCAACCGCTTTTTAACAACTTTATTCTGCGTCTCTTTCTCTTTGTTCTGAAATGCTTTTTCATGAACAAACGGTGTTTTATATTTTGACTAATACAACTCTCAGTTATTATGTCTCAATGTTCTAGAATGTATTTGCAACACTAGCGCATTTACACTTCATAGACGATACAGGTCAAATTAGATCAATTTAAACTATCTGCTGTACAGGCAAAGACATACAGAGAATTAATAAGTTGTAAAAATGTGTGAGCGCTAACTATGAAAGAGAGAGAGAGAGAACCAACACGAACGGTAAAGAATCGCCTGGTTCAAGGGTTGTCCTTACTTAAGAGAGTGAAATTATTTATCAATTATTACGGAGACAGAGAATAACACACGAGAGAGAGAGAGAGAGAGAGATTGTCCTTTCTTGAAATGTCAAGTTATATGGATTATTATGGAGAGAGAGAGAGAGAGAAAGTTAGCTTAATACATTACCCTTAAAAAAAGAAATAAATGGTTGACTTAAGAATATAGTGTGTGACTCTCTCCCCCATTCCACCAATCTATTTTAAGAAGTCTTCTGAACCTGGTTTGACAAACTTTTTTATTCTGTCACTTTCTCTTTGTTCTGAAATGCTCTATGTCTCTATGTTTTAGAACTGCGCATTTACAGTTTGTAAACGGCACAGGTAAAATTAGATCAATTCAAAATTATCTACTGTACAGTTAAAGACATACAGAGAAACTGTGCAATAATACGTAGGTTGGCTAATTTCGAACAAGAGAGGGAGAGATAACAGTTGTCCTTACTTAAGAGAGTAAAATTTTTTATGAATTATTACGGACACACACACAGAGAGAGAGAGAGATAATTACAAGAAAAATTTGACCACTGATTAGCAACACTCCCATTCTTGTCATGTTAAATGACATGTCTGACAGCTTTTGCCTTCCACCTTCTTACAAAAGATGAGGGGCAAATTTGTTTGTTCAAGATAATACAAATTTTGTATTATTATTATTATTATTATTATTATTATTATTATTATTATTATTATTGTTATTATTATTTAATTTTATTAATCTTATTAATATTTGAAAATTAGTACATATTATTACTTAAAAAGTTTATTTATCATACAAATAAACATACCTGTTTACATGTACCATAAAAATTCATCTCACTAAAAGAAAGAGAGAGAGAGAGAGAAATTACTTCTTTTAATAATATTTAATGTTATTTAACTTACACATAAAAGCTTGAAAACTTATAAATTACATAAAAAAAAATTAAACACTTTTGCAGGGTTTCTCATTGTTCGGAAATGTTCGCGTGTCTGTGAAAAACTCATGTATGACCATTAGTTAGGTTCCAATGAAAAATTCGTGTGTCTGTGAATTCGTGCAACTCGAATCGTGCAAGTTCGAGGTATTACTGTAGCTGAAAAATGCAAATACTTGACACCCCTCTAAAAATACTTATAACTGCCTATTTTGATAGAAATGAATGGTTAACGTAAGAATATAGGAGTGTGTGAAGATTAGTATACTATTTCTCTCTCCCCCCGTTTCACCGATCTATTTTTAGAAGTCTTCTCAGCCTCGTTTTTAAAAACTTCTTTCTTCTGTCTCTTTCTCTTTGTTCTGAAATGCTCTGTCTCTATGTTTTAGAATGGCGTCGTTACAGTTAGATCAATTTAAAATGAGCTACTGTTCAGTTAAAGACATACAGAGAAGCAGTGATATGTTGGTTGGCTAACTACAAACAAGAGAGAGAGAGAGAGAGAGAGAGAGAGAGAGAGAGAGAGATAACAGTTGTCCTTACTTAAGAGAGTGAAATTTTTTATGAATTATTACGGACACAGAGAGAGAGAGAGAGAGAGAAAGAATTACAAGAAATATTTGACCACTAATCAGCAACAATCCCTCTTCTTGTCATGTTAAAGTGACATGTCTGACAGCTTTTTGCCTTCAAGCTTCTTACAGAAGATGAGGGGAAAATATTTGTTTGTTTAAAATATGATCACATATGAATTTTGTAATTACAGTTATATTATTATATAACTGCTGTGATTGGAAGAAGTTGAAGAAGAGGAATTGGAATTCGTCATCGTCTTTGCCGTGTGCTGTCACCTCCTCCCCTTCTTCCAAAGCTAGTAAGCGGAGGAAGAAAAAGACTGCCTCTCCTAAGGGAATGGTAAAAGGGTCCTGGAAAGGTGGAGCCGGCCCACCTGTCTGCTCACCTGGGAAAGGTAAGATTCAGCCTTCTTCTACTGTAGAGGCTTTGGCTTCTAAGAAGACTGTAGCACATCTTCGTGATAGTCTCCGTTCAATTTCATGTGGACAGGACCACTCTCCCCGACCTGTATGGCCATTATCACCACAGGTTGACGACTGCCCATGACTTTACTCACCTGCTGGGGCTTCGGCCCCCAGCAAGTCCGGTAAGGATGCTAGGGATCTCTCACCTGTCCCCTCAACCTCCTTTTGGTTTCCTGGGAGCTGACAGGCCTAAGATTTGGGACTGGGACTGATCACGCTCCCATCCCAGTTCGACCACGAAAGCATACACTTCGGGTTTGGTCCTCAGGCTGGATCAGTCGCATGCTCAAGCGGTAGAGAGTTCATCAGGGGGCTCTGGCAAGCATCCCTATCCTGCAGAGGGAGTAACCCGGGAAGACCGTGACCTGTAAGGGCTTGAGGGCCGTATGCCCCAGGACTCGGACACTCCCGAGTTGCAGAGGAGTTTTTTGGAGATTGTCCATTTGATACAGCAGTTTAATGATCTCAAGGAAGAGACCATGACTTTCCCTGTGAACTGTTCTTCAGCCATTGAGGCTTTTTGGGGACGCCAAAAGGAACCCAGCCTCAATAGGCTTGCCATGGTCACGACTTGCCGAAAGGGTCTTGGACCATGTGAATTCTCTTATGTGTGGGCAGGAGAACTCTCTTGGGTCTAGACCATTGTGCAAGACACTTCCTCAGTCTCTCACTCACCAGAGGAGGTACTGTAATAAAATCTCGCCGAGAGGCCTTGCTGACTAAACAGGTTGACCTGGACCTGGTTTGTCTGTGTCCAGGCTTGTCTCTGGACCGCCTCTGTGCAGAAGGAGTTTCCCTTTTGCAGCAGGAGGCAGTGCCAATGGAATCTATACAGTTTCCTGGATAGATCTCTTGTCCCTTGCAGTTGCAAAGATTGCTTCTTCCTCTTTGGGGTCTTGTACTTCCGAGGAGGAAGTCACATTCAGGAGACTAATGTTATCAGGAGGTAAGGGCCATGTCCTACCTAGCCCACCAGACAGCTAACCTTTGGGCAAACCTCATGCTCAAGAGAAGAGACGCAGTGTTGTCTCAGGTCACCAGGTTTGTCGGTTCCATGCCAGCGTTGACACTCAGGAACAGACTGGTACTGGATTCCGCTTCCGTCTTCCCTAGAAGAGAAGTGGATGCCACGGTGGACAGGCTAGGGATTGAAAGTAGCGACCTGCTTGTTCACCACACAGTGGCCAAGACCTCTGGGTCTTCACATGACACTGCAGCCCGCCTTTCTGGTCAGGCTGGATCTTCCTCTTCAGGTCCTAGGAAGTCCCAGACTTCCAAGGGTCCATGCAAGAACACCCAGTCTTCTTCCGCCCCTGCTAGGAAGGGTGCGTAGCAGTGCTCCGTTCAGCTCCCTGCCTGGCCTGGGAAAGGGGGCAAGAGTAAAAAGAAGGGGAAGGACACAGGGACAGCATTGCTTCTTCACCTGCTGCCACTGATGAGGGGATACCTGCCAAGCCATTGACCAACATGGCAGTGATAGAGAGTGGAAACCTTCGCGTTCCCTCCACCCCTCACCAACATTCCAGTCCGCTTTGAAACTTATGTTCCCATCTCACCAACGAACCTCACATTAGGGGCAGTGCTGAAGAAGGCACTGTAAAAGTTGGGACAGATCGGTCTCTGGGGGGTTTTACAACCACCTGTTTCTTGTAGAAGACGACAGGTGTGGAGACCAGTCATAGACCTTCCTCCCCTGAACCGATTTGTTCACCAGACTCGATTCGAGATGGAAACGGTATGGTCAGTACTCAGTGCCACCAGGGAGTTTGAGTTCATGCTTTCAGTGGACTTTAGGATGCATATTTTCAAATACCTATCCTCCAGTTGCTCCATTACAGAGACAGACTTCTCAATTTTTTTGTGACTTGACAGTCCTGTTCGATTTCGAGAAGTCCCATCTCACACCCAAGCAGAGCATAAGTATCTGGGCATGCTGAATCTAGGGTCTACCCCTCAGAGTCGAGTATCAGAGTGTCAGAGGGGCAATGCAGTTATTCCTGTCATGACAGGAACAACCAGCTTGACAGTAACAGCAGACAGTTCCACATCAGTATTCTGAAGCTCAAGGTGGCATTTTAGCCTGATAAGTTTCAGGATCGAGTGATAGGGCACTCTGCGGTGTTGATGAGTGACAGTACCCTCATCACCATGGTAGCAGCATATGTTAGGGAGCAGGGAGGTGGAACTGGTTTCCCTTCAGCTCTACATGTTGGCGGTGCAGGTGCACGAGTGGCAGTAGCACACTCAGTAGTGCTGTCAGCCAGGTACGTTCCCGGGAACCAGAACATAGTGGCAGACAAGCTCATTCACTGGTGTCATGTGATAGGGACATGGCTCCACACCCAGACATTTTGGAAGATTTCCAATCTTTGGGACCTCCCAACAATAGATTTCATTGCAACCAGACACAACAGAAGCTGCAGGGTTCTGTTCTATCATTCCTGAATCATGGGCAGTTATAGAAGATACCTTCCAACACCCCTGGGACCATCTTGAGGTCTATGCCTTTCCTCCGTTTTGGCTGATTGATCGGAACTATTATGCAGTAGGCAGCTGACTTCCTCATCCCTCCTCGCAGAGAGAGGCTTCTCTCTATCTCAGCTTGTCCAGATATGGAAGACAGTTGAACATCTCATATGTTCAACTGCCCTCGACAAGGCCTTCTCTTTATAGCATTGATCTCCTTTCCCCGTGAGAGATCTACATGCTGATGAGAAGCTTCGAACAATCTTGACCTCCCTTACAAGAGTCATCGGACGGGGATCTAACCATCAAGACTGTGTTCCTGCCTGTCCTCCTTCCTTTGCTTTACATGACCAGGAAGAGAGAGTATGGATAAGAGCATTGGCGATCCACATGACCCTTGATGCTAGCACTCGAAGAGTAGGGATCTGTCATGCTCGAATTTGCCCTGGAATTCTTAGCAGCAAAGTCTCAGAATCCTTCAGTCCCTGATACCAGATTCGAGTCCCTTTCAGTCCCCTCCCTAAAGGACTTGGTTGGTAGTAATCGAGATGAGATACTACTGAGTCCAGTTAGAGTGCTGCGGTACTATCTTAAGAGAACTCAACATCTCAAACCTGAGTGTTGACAACTCATTAGTACCAGCCCGACCAAGAAAGAAGTGTTCAAGAACACGATTTCTTTCTGGCTTCGTGTGACAATCAAGCGAACATACTCTATGTCTGATGAAGCAGAAAGGAGTACGTTCAGAGTAGACCTCATGAGGTTAGGGATATTGGTCCTTACCATGCATTCAGGAAGAATCTATCAGTTCCACAGGTACTAAGGGCAGGAGTGTGGTCATGAAAAACCATATTCACAGCCTTCTACCTTCGGGACGTTGCCCATGGGTCCATGGACACTTTTTCCTTGAGTCCTGTGGTGGCTGCTGAAGTTGTGTAGCTCACCCAGCTCCCATAGAGGGACAGTTAGCATCTTTCCTAAGGTGTTCTGATGCAAAGAGAGAGTGTGAGTGAGTAACTGGCCTCCTTCCTTTCTCTTTTTTATACCCCTCATAACTGAGTGCTGTACCCTGTCTATAATCTATAAGGCTGTCAATTAGTAGATGCAATTCCTTTCCCTCCCTTCAGCAGGGGGAGAGAAGGACTGACAATAAAACAAAACCTGTTGGGTTTTATTAGCCTTTTATTGTCTCTGACACAAGGTGTTTACCCAAGCACATTTCAAATCAGTGATGCTTTACATACCCATTAATTCAAAAGGCCCAGAAGTCTGGCAGTTGAATATCACATAAGCCCAACAGGTCAGAGGCACAGGACTCTTTCCTCTGCTCTACTTGACCAAGAAGGAGGCCCAGGTGAGTCGAACAACCGGTCAGTTCAGAGATTTACTCAGAATCCTTCCACCAAGAAGTAAGTCTCCATGTGTAAAGGTCAAAGGTTTATATTTGTGTAGGAACAAACTACAAATTTGTAAAAATTTGTATTTTTCCTAACATACAAACATGAAGGTCTTTATATAAATGGCCCACCTCAAGCCACCCCTCATTCTGCTACCTGCTACCGAAAGGTAAAGTTAATGCATAACGATGGGGGTGGGCGGGAGTCCCACCCTACCGTCGATAGTTAACCACCTTATTTAAAGTTAAACAGATGTTTTTCCAGCTCAAGCTGCAATTATATCCATCAGGTTTGTATATTAGGAAAAATACAGATTACTTAAAAAATTTGTAGTGTTTCCGCCCTTGCAGCATTAAAAACCAAAAGGCTTTTTACTGTATTTGTTTTTATTTATGAATATATACATTCTTGTAGATTTTGGTGGGCTGGACTTAAATGTGGATACTGCCAAGTCACAAAGAGTGCATATGCAGGTACAGTAATCGGGGAAATACTATAATATGAAATTTTCATAGGTATACAAACCAAAACGTTATATCTCCCATCTCAACTACCCCTCTTTGTTCATGAGGCCAAAGGAACAAGTGCTTGGTGATGGCATGTGAGTGAGGGGAATTCCCTTACTTACTCTTCTTTACCACCAGTTAACCCATTTCCAACTTGCACTGAAAGATACTCCTTCATAAAAAGCTGTGGTTTGTAGGACTCTGAAAACAATTGGTCATGTTTGAGGAAGTGTAGCAGCACCTGCCTTCCAAGAATGTCATCAGGTTTACTGGTCTTAATAGCTACTCAAGTGTTGTATCTACAGTAAGAATCAGTGAAACTAATTTGAAAGCTTTCATCTCTTGAAATTACTATTCAATTCACCCTTACTATATTTTGTTCTTATTGTCTAAGGCATCTGTGGATACTATGGTGTTATGTATAACTGGATCACATATAATTAAGCATTTGCTGTAAAGTGCTCCCCCATTTTTGTGCAGGGATAGGTTACAGAATGTACTGCAGAAATGCAAAATCCGCAGAAATGCAAAAATCCCCTCTAAAAATGCTTATAACTGACTTACAACTGCCAAATACCTTGTACCCCTTAAACTAAAATGCTTATAACTGCCTATTTGTAACATTTCACTGCTTAATTTGACAGTTCAAACATAAATATACCTTAAATTATCATACTAAAACAATTTAATATAATTTCAGACAAGAATACACCCCAAACCATCATCCCAAAGCACCCAAAGTAGCCTTACATTACAGTACTCTCCTATTACTGTTACTCTTAAGTAGGCTATATACGCTCCTAAAACGCTTATAACTGCCTATTTTAACAGTTCATGGCCAAAGGTGACAGTTCAAACAAAAATATACCTCAAACTATCATCCCAGAACACCCTAATATTTCAAAGTCATGTTGCAAAATTTAGTACCTGCCTACAACTGTTACTCTCAGGTATCCCTTGTCATTCAGAGAGACAAGTTTTATTTGGCCTATGTAACTTTGCGCATCATTCTGCGCATACTGTAATGCACTGGGCATACATTTTACATACTGTATATTGATAGTTTCCTGTGTTGTAAGATGATTTTGAAATAGTATTCACTGTACAGATATGTATTTTAGGATAATGGTACTGTACTGTATAGAGCATATCTAAAATACATGGGTAGTTGAGGACGACAGGACACATACCTCCAAGCAGAATGCTAGGTTTGTTAGTTACGTCACGTTAGTATTTTAGTGATTGTGTACAAATGCATTTATGATAAAAAATATGATTTACTTCTTCGTTTATGTCGTTTGTGATTAGTCCTCACCATCTCCCATACCCTTATTAAAAAATTCTCTCTCTCTCTCTCTCTCTCTCTCTCTCTCTCTCTCTCTCTCTCTCTCTCTCTCTCTCTCAGCATACATATACACTAATGAGAAAGCACAGCAAAATATCTATAACACATTATTTCACTTACAGAATCCATTTATACTGTGCTTAGACTTTTAGACTTCGATGTAAAAACCACAGATCTCTCTCTCTCTCTCTCTCTCTCTCTCTCTCTCTCTCTCTCTCTCTCTCTCAGTATACATATATTTTAATGAAAAATTACAGTATTAGTGAATACACAGCGTTGCTCTATGAAAAAGTGAATTAATGATAGTTTTAGAGATAAGGCCCAAAGAAAAATCCGCAAATGAGTGAAGTTTCCCCTTTGGACAAGTGAATGATGTGTTCCACAAAAATCCACATCAAAATGAAATTCGTAAAAATGGGGGGTCACTGTATACTGTGCCCTTCCTGCTGTTACCCCACAAAATTCTTATGCTGGTGTCTTGCATTTTCTGTTCCTGGCTTTTGATTTTTTAATAAGGATATGTTCATAAGCTAAGAAGGTTTTCAGATGTGAGAGATTGGGAGTCAGTATTAACTGAATCTATTGTTGCCTCTGGAATGTTTTGATGCTGTGCCTGGACAGCATTTGGTTAGATTGTATTAATATTTGGATGCTGTCAAATACACACCTTGTTAATTGGCCTGAGACCTTTTTAGGAACCTGAATTTAGTTTACTTTGCTTCAGTTGTGTCATTCTGTTTCCTAACTCTGTGTTGCATTCTTTGATTTCAGATTCTCCCTCAGAAGAACCTTCCTTCCTTCGTCAGTTTTGAGCAGCATCAAGATTTTGGGAATGATTGTGTGTTTGATGGTACTACATTACCAATAGCAGCTCTTCAACTGTAAGAGACAACAGCTAATTATTGTACTCTTATTTTACAAATTACAACAACAAATAAAATCTATTTTGAACATTAGATTCAACATCAGCAATGAAATCTGGTTGTAGTCCTTCAAGATACTGTAGTACTTAATTTATACCAGATTTATTGGATACTCATTTGTAAACAATTTTGTGTTAAGAGTTGTCAGTTGAACACATTGTCATTACAGAACAGGGCAGGACAAAAGGCTAAAATGAATCCAGAACATTCTTTAGAATTACCTTTGAAAATTGAAACTGAAGGTGCATTATCACTACCTGGTGACTTTATGTCTGTGGGTCCACTGATGGATATCAAGGCAGAGCCAGAAGTATTCTTTGAGTCTAATGAAGGTGATGAATATTCATATAAAAGAAATTCAGCACAGATTAAAAAAGGTTCACCAAGTGTAGCATATTGGGAAAAAAATATTATGAATGTTGAAGGACACATGCCAAGAATGAATCCAGAACATTCTCCAGAATTTCCTCTGAAAAGTGAAACTGAAGGCGCATTATCACACCCTTCCATAAATGAAGAAAACAGCAACATAGCTGCCTTTAGCGATCCACTGATTGACATCAAAATAGAGCCAGAGGTATTCTGTGAGTCTAATGAAGATGATGAATATTCATATGAAATGAATTCAGTAGTGAATGACAAAGATCCACTAACTTGCAAAAAGGAAGTAAAACAAGAAAGAAGGAATAGTCAGAATGGAGAGAAGCCTTTCAGATCCACTGACTGTGAGAAAGCATTTTACAAGGAAATTAATCTTACAGGTCATACCACAAACCCTACCAGAGATAAAACATTCATGTGCAAGGAATGTGGAAAAGGATTTTCCAAGAAACCAAATCTTACATGTCATATGAGAATACATACTGGAGAGAAGCCATTCATGTGCAAGGAATGTGGGAAAGCATTTTCCCAGAAAGAACATCTTACAGCTCATATGAGAATGCATACTGGAGAGAAGCCATTCATGTGCAAGGAATGTGGGAAAGCATTTTCCAAGAAATCACATTGTACAGTTCATATGAGAATCCATACTGGAGAGAAGCCATTCATGTGCAAGGAATGTGGGAAAGCATTTTCTGAGAAACCAAGTCTTACAGTTCATATGAGAATCCATACTGGAGAGAAGCCATTCATGTGCAAGGAATGTGGGAAAGCATTTTACAAGAAAGCAAATCTTACAGCTCATATGAGGACACATACCGGAGAGAAGCCATTCATGTGCAAGGAATGTGGGAAAGCAATTTCCGAGAAATCAAGTCTTACAGCTCATATGAGAATGCATACTGGGGAGAAGCCATTCATGTGCAAGGAATGTGGGAAAGCATTTTCCGAGAAACCAAGTCTTACAGTTCATATGAGAATACATACTGGGGAGAAGCCATTCATGTGCAAGGAATGTGGGAAAGCATTTTCCCAGAAACCAAATCTTACACGTCATATGAGAGTACACACTGGAGAGAAGCCATTCATGTGCAAGGAATGTGGGAAAGCATTTTCCAGGAAACCAGATTTTATACATCATATGAGAATTCATACTTGAAAGAAGCCATTCGTGTGCAAGAATGTAGTGCTGTAAAGCATTTGCCAGGAAACATCTTATAATTCATTTGAGAATTCATATTGGAAAGTAGCCATTTACAGTAAACCCTGAATTATCTGCTGTAATATATCCAAGGCTCCTGTGAAGATTAGAAATTTGTGGATCTGGCAAGAAAACACTTCCTGGATGTAAAATGTCAATTATTTGGAATGAATCTTACCTACTGTTAAAGTTAGCTTATATCTTTATGCCATTATGTGTGATCATCATACTGAATGAAAAAATAAAGCTTGACTGGTCCGCTAGGACTGTCTCTGTAATCACCTGTTTCCCACCAGGTGGCGTTTGATTGTTTACGGTCTTGTCAGAATTCTTCATGCTGTGTCCGTATGCAGACAGTGTGAATTGCCACTATTAATAATTATGATGATTTCTGGCTAATTTTCTCCTGTATAATATTGTGCTTGTTTTCTGCTTTTGCATTATGTTATCTACAACAAGCAGAGATGAAAGCATTTGGCTATACTGGAAAGTGTTTGTGAAAACCGAATTTCTTGGTTGTGCATGACCACGTAGCCTATATGTTCGCCTAGTTGTTGAGGCACGAGTGTGATTTTCTTTATGTGAAGATAATGAGTGATCTGAAGAGAGGATGAAAATTTTGTGAAGTATGGGAAGATGCTGGAGGCGGATAGTTTAAGTAGACAGTTCGTTAGGGCACACCATAAGCTCACTCAGTCTTTTTCTTTTGTCTTCCGGTGTCGCTTCTCCTCCTCCTCCTCCATTAGCCTACCTGGTAGCCTAGGTTAGTTCCTCTCTCACTCCTGCTCCACCTTCTTTTGCCCCCTATGTGGTTCAGGAGGAAAATAATAGGTAATTGAGATATATTCTTATATTATGGTTAGAAATTTGACCATATACAGTATATTAGGGCAAAGACCGCCCATAGTGATCGACCTTTTTCATTTTCCTCCACGAGAGAGGTGTTGGAGCCTTAGCTTCTGTCTGTAGCCCACCCTGTGGACTTCCCTGGGTCCATTGGTCTTCTCCACAGACAGGGAACCATGGCGTGTCTCGGGACTAAAGGTCTGTGCCCATTGCCACCTCTCTCAGCTGTCTCTCTGGTTCGGGTTTGGCGCGTTCTCTGGATGAGTTGTTTGGTAGTTTGGCACTCTCATTCGCTGGCTTGTGTTGTCTGTTTTAGGGAGAGTGATAGGGATGTGTGTGAACCGTAGAGTTATTTAGGAATGCAGACATTTATGTTTGTCTGAGTAGTTCTGAGCTGCGCATTGGTTTTTGTAATCATTTGCTCACCTGGTATCATCCTCTGAGCGGACAATAACCCTCCCCCTTACTCAGTTTTCCCCTGTGTCGCCTCGTATTCGTCACCTTGTGGCAGTTATTCCTTTTTGTAATAGTGGCTATTCCTCTTCTGCCGCTTACTTATCTAGAGTGAGTCAGCCTGGTGATAGAACAGCTCTTACTCCTCGGTAATTGCCTCGTATGTGTTGTGCAGACGGCACCAACTGTCGTCACGGTTACGTGGTAACTTCGTGCAAGAATCATCTACCTTCCCCACCCACATATCCAGCACCCGTTCACTCCGTCTGATGCCTACTACTGGCATTTTGTGACAGCTTTGATGATGTTCTGTGGTATGTCACCTTCTCTGGTGTTTTTTTTGCCTCACCAGCATTGTCTGTAGATTGCCATTTTCTTCTGACATAGTTGCTCCGTTTAGACTTTAGGGGTTTCGACCGTGATCTGGTTGATTCTCCTTTAGTATTTAAGCGGTGCATAGCTCGCGTTGTTCCATTTTCACTTCCTTTTGCCAAAGATGAATCTGTTAACCGGCGATCTTTTATTTACTTCTACCTCGGCTCCTGTTAAAACGACTAAGAAGTTAACACTGGTTATGGTAAGATGCGTCATCATGAAAGTAGAGCCTCTAGGAAATGGATGAACAATCGAAAGAGAAAGCTAGAAAGCTGTTTAGTGTTGAATAGCTACTTGCAACTGTGTTTGTAGAGTGAGCTCTTAGGAGCCAACCAACCTAGACGATGTGCTGGCATGTTGCTGGCTTAATCTAAACGACAGAGGCGATCTCGGAATTGTATCCTTTAATGCTGGTTCTTGGTTCTTGGATGCTACTACATCTATTTCCAGTTTTTGAAGCTGCTCAAGAGGTGGGTTATGACTTACATACAATATACATTTTTTCACCTTCCTCTGTTCAACTTGCAATTTTCAAGTTCTTGGACCAAGGAAGTGAAGACTCCTCTAATAGGTAAGGTACATTGGCCTAATTATGAGGTACAAGTACCTTTGAATCCGGTATTTCGTTCTTAGCACTACAGCTCGATTACCGCAAAAGTAATACATATGTGATTCTGTTATGTATATACAGTGTATATGCATATTTATATGTACAGTAATGTTTATGCATGCATATATGGATATGTATGTATATGTAATTATGCATGTAGATACATGTAAGAGATAATGATGATGATAATAGTTATAAATATCAGGCCTGAAGAGGTAGTTTTATGACGATTCATCAAGAGTTGTAACCTCTCCTTGATAGACCTACTTCCTAGGCTGTTGGGAGGAATGTCTTATTCCTTTTACAACTCAGTTGTAGTAAAGTAATGGAAATAGTTGTGTACAGATCATGTAAAGTAGCCCAGCTCAGCCATTAGTAGCTGTTTTTGACAGTGTCCCATCATTGTCTCCTTAACCCCTAAGTGTTTAAGGCCATCACCTAAAATGTCTCGAATCAGGAGATTAGAAACTTCTTAGCACTACCTTTGAAGTCTTCCCTCTAGTGTCTTGCCCCTACGGCTTTTTTTGCATGTGAGTTCCGTATAGAATTTCCCAAACAACATGAGTTCTGCTTCAGGAGTGATCTGGCTCTCATTCTAAGTGGGAAATTCCACGTGATATCCTTCTCCCCACACTCTTCACACAGAGAAGTTCAGAGTTGGGAGGGGTAAACTGGACAGTTGTTATGCAACGAGGCCACGGAGCCATGGGCATTTCCAGCCTCAACCAGTTCGTATAGTTGAACATTGCTTCTCCGGCCACACTAACCTACCATCCTCATTCAGTGTGGTAGTCAGCTAACTTTAACAGTGGGTAAGATTCATTCCAAATAATGATAATTTCCAAGATAAAATCAGTTATTTGGATACGTACCAACTGTTAAAGCGGAAACCCACCCAGCCTCCTCACTTCTTAGTGGATGGTCATGAAGAATTCTGAGGAGAATGTAAACATTCCAACACCACCTGGTGAGAAACAGGTCATTACAGAGACAGTCCTAGTGGGTTAGCCAAGTGTTTTTTTTTTTTTTTTATCTTGCATGCCGATCGTACCAAATGGCAGGAAGATAAAAGCTAACTGTAACAGTAGGTAAGTATCCAAATTATATCATGAAAAATACAATTTTTTTTGTATTTTACTTGTTTTGTGATTACAGTACTGTACAGTATATGAATACTGTACAGTACTGTACACAAAATGAAAACCAGACTGTTTACTGAGTAAATGTATAAAAAGTTAACATTGAAATTCTCTCTCTCTCTCTCTCTCTGTTACCTGTTCACATTGCCAGAACTTTTTACGTGGGACTAACTTGGAAATTTTTTTTTTATGAAGAATAACCCTTGAGGAGAAAGAGAAGTGTGCTGCAAATGCACAGCATCATGGTGCATACATGTATGTGCACATGTATACACATATAAGTATGTCAACACATGCTTATTTGATATTGAAAGTAGCTACTATTTTGTACTGCATTTTGTTTCCTCCACATTAAAAATCTAATAAACATTTCATTCTTTTCTTTATTTGGTGTGTCATAAAAAATGTTCTCCTTCCAAAACATCTGAAGCTACTGGAGCTGAGTCTATTGTATATTACTGGTTGAAACGACTTTGAAATACTGTACGTATTACACCATATTTACTGAAAACACTGATTGATGCAATTATATTAATTATATTCCATTAAAAGATATTAACTTTATCACACACTGTATATCGAGTTCTTGCTCTGAATGTGAGCAGTTTGTAGAAACTAGGTGACACAGGCAGAGTTCTCTAAGGTATGGAAATCAGTCCTTGAGTGCTGGCAAAAGTGAGAGAGAGAGAGATGCAAAACTGCAATTGGCATTACTCTGAAGGCTAAAAAGAAAGATTACACTTCACATTTGCCTAAATTGATAACAAGAGCTTTTGAACCTGCTGAGTGAAGAGAGAGAGAAACTTACAGATATCACATACAGTAGTTTTTAAGTGGTTACAAATGAATGAGCAGCAAAGAAGATCTCAATGCAATGCCTAATCGTTTTGTTGTCCTTTTGACTTATATGGGTATGAAGTAACTGTTGCCCCCAACGCATTCTAATTTAACGGTTAGGACCTATTGAAAAATGGACAAGAACTAAAGCAATACGTAGTCTTTTGTTTGTGTTGTATGGACAGGCAATACCTTTAAGGACTTTACTGTGCAATTAAATTCACATTGTACAAAATTTTGTTGATTTGTTGATTACATGTAAATTACTCTTTGCAACCAAGTATACCAATACTGTAGTATCTGGTTGCTACCTTTCTGTTGCATTGTGCATGATCTTACGATGACAAATTTATGTCCCATAATAAAATGTGACTGATATAATTGTTTTAACATTAAACATATTGCATTAAGTGTTTACCCAAGGTTTCAACCATTGATATTTGATTGCCTAAGTTGAAGGTGATTGTACGGGGTTTTGATCAAGGAAGGATTCCTTAAGTTTTGTTTGCCATTCCATATACATAAATAGCTATAAAGAATAACCCAGAGAGGGAAAGAGAAAGGCAAGCAAACAGACAGCAAGTGTGTATTGTAATTGACTTCAGTATGATGCATATGTGTACCTAAACAAACACATAGTGTATGTATACACGTGCAAAGACAGACACTGATAAGTAAGAAAAATTTTGATGCAACATGACTGGGCAGTTTAAATTGATATGTTTTTTCGTAATGTGTTCCTCAAGTTTTTCAGTTCACTGGTATTGCAACTTGAGAAAAACCCTTACTTAATATAAAATCATTTTGTTCATAAATTTAAGAGTCATAAATTCATTGTAACTTTTGGAGTTATCCGTCAGAGGGGGAAATGGAAGAGAGAGAGAATGGGAGGACAAACAGAAGCAGCCAACGAGAGATTGAAACTTCTATGACATAGTCATGACACTCAGCTACTCAAAAGTAATAAAAGAAATGACATGCAATGACATTTTTGCTTTTTAGCCAATAACAGTTGTGAAAGCTCCTGCACAGATAAAGCCTTGCCCAGCCCTCCCCATTCAGGTCTCTTGGCCCTCTTGGACATTTATTTCCTAAGTCCTCACTTAGTCCAATAACTAAAGAAACTAGTGACTGTTGTGCACGTCTTGTATGTAAGTCCTAGTGATGGTATGTATCTTATGTACCTGATCTGTGCAAAAAGTAAGCTTGTGTGTCTTTCATGTGACCACTAGAGACCTTATGTAACTCCTCAGCAACTTGATCAGTTTTCAGTAATACCATGTACAGTACAGGGAGCCCCTGGGTTATGAAGGTCTCGACATACGTCGATCCGATCTTACGACGCTAAGAATTCTTCACTTTTTCATTTTTGTAATTTTTAAAATATTAATTACTGTGTTTATTGCCAATTATCATTTTTATAATTTTATATTATTTATCTAGATTGTGTTTGAAATAAAGAATACAGTGTTATTATTATTAGTATTATTGCTAATAGATTCACAATTTCGTGAAAAACAATCTGAGTAATAAAAATCCACAATTATATAGTAAATATATTACTATGTAAAAAATCAAAGACTTTCGAACACCTGAACGGTGTTCCTCATCAGTGTTAACGTTAGGAAAAATAGAAATTACTAAAAAAATTTTAACGTTAACACTGATGAGGAACACCGTTCAGGTGTTCGAAAGTCTTTGATTTTTTACATAGTAATATATTTACTATATAATTGTGGATTTTTATTACTCAGATTAGTATTATTATTATTAGGATCTGACTTAAGGCGGATTCTACTTGAATCGCTGCCTCAGGAACAGGTCTCTGTTGTAACTTGGGGCCTGGATGTATTGCTCATGCTTCTCTTTTGTAGTATTGAATACAATTTGAATCACCTCACAACATTTGATAAGCTGACATGCTCCTATGTTTTGTATCAAACCAATTGTATTTTTTACACTTTTTTTTGTACCCTCTCGCCACAATGTTGGCCTATCAATAAACCCTACATTTTTGTAACTAATTTTTTTTACCATTTCAAGTAAATATTGAAGTATTATCAGCATGTGGTGTACTATTTATTTGTAACTACCATTCAAGTGACCTTGTACTGAATAAAAACAAGCAGATTTTCCCATAACCCGAGAAATAATCACCATCTTCAAGATCTTTTCCTACAAAGGAATAAAACTGTACATTTTTCAAAACAGGAATTCTGTTGTCATCTAAAGGATGGACTCAAATTTGTATTTTTCCTAACATACAAACCTGAAGTCCTATACGTAGGGATTTAGCCTGCAGACGATTCAACGGCTGTTCAGCTTTCAGACACAGTCAGTAACTACCGGTTGGGGAGGGAAGCCCTGCCCACTCGTCAGGGCCTAATCATCACCCTTTCAGGCCCCGATACTTGCATAATAAGGGGCCCCTCCCTCACTCTCCCTCTCCCCCTGGGAGCCTCACACCACCACCTCCATCCCAGGCCACACACAATTCAAGTGTCCAACCACAGGCGTCAGTGAAATATTAGGAATATGTCAACTCAATTAGTTTGTATGAATTCATTGCGAGAGTAAGTGGAAGTACACAAAATATAGTGGATCATCAGTTATTAAAATAAAAAAAATAAATAATAACAATAGTGATGTTATGGGAGCATGGGCCCCTTGAGCATCCTTCATCCTTTGCTTTTGTTTATTCTCCAAAAAGAAAAGTTAAAAGAAATAAGCTGCTGTCACGGGCCCTGGGAAAGTAGTACCCTCCCGCCCCACCTCCCCCCGTGCTTAGGCCCTGCCTCGTCAGTCTGTACTCCACTTTGCCTTTTGACCCAGGTACCAGAATAAGAGGTGGCTGAGGTGGGCCGTAAATGCAAAGACCGTCAGGTTTGTATTTTAGGAAAAATAGAAATTACTAAAAAATTTTCTTTTTGTTCCTACACAAATAAAAGCCTTCATTCTTTACATAGGAGACTTACCTATTGGTGGGGGGAGTCTGGGCAATTCTCTGAACCGACTGGTTGGTTCTGCCCAGCCGGGAATACCTTCCTGGTCTGGAAGAGCTGAGGAAGGAATCCCACACCTGTAGCTTGTTGGAAATCTGGGGTGTTGCAACTGCTAGACCTCTGGGTTTCTCCTCCTGTTACAACTTTCAAACCTTCCTTTGGCCTAAATTCTATAATCCATTCAATTCTCTCTCTCTCTCTCTCTCTCTCTCTCTCTCTCTCTCTCTCTCTCTCTCTCTCTCTCTCTCTCTCTCTCTCTCTCTCTCAGTGCAGGAGTAATATCCACCAGCAATTTCAGACACTGTTGCAACAGCATAAACCTCTTAATCACCTGTATAGGACCTATGGCCTGCTCTACAAATTACAGGCAGATTTAGGAACAAGACCCTGTGCTATCATGAGGCCAGATTAACCTGCAGATACAGTTTTAAGAGGTGCGAAATAATGCGCAGGAGGACAGGTACTGCTAGTTTATTCAGAACGCAGGTCTCTTATGAAACGACATGCGGACGTCACACAGAGGAATACAATAAAATTTAGGTGACCTGAGCTCAATTACTCTTGGTAATAATTACAATGGATAAATACAAGTCATGTAAAAAGTGAGTTCACAAGAATTGACATAACAACATTCTAACACATGCGCAAAGGAAGCAGATACAAATGAATTAGTAATAGATACATATTTACACAGGAAAAATATGGCTAATTTCGCTTGACCCGATCCTATAGGAACGATATCGAAGAAAACGGGTGGTTCACCATAGAAAACTCGCTCAGCGGGGACTTTACACAGTTGCTATACAGTGTTAGAAGTTTTCGTATTTTATTCTGTGAAATAAGTGGCCAAAATATCTGCAGACACAGCAAGAAAAAATTGCTAAGTCAGGTAAGAGTGATGTGTACAAAGGCAGAGGTCTGTCTATGTGCTATTACTGCTTCTGAGGATTTTAACCAAGATTTGACCATGAATAAATGTGGTCATTATATATATATATTATATATATATATATATATATATATATATATATATATATATAGAGAGAGAGAGAGAGAGAGAGAGAGAGAGAGAGAGAGAGAGAGAGAGAGAGAGAGAGAGAGAGAGAGAGAGAGAGAGAGAGAGAGAGAGAGAGAGTAAAGAAGGCACAAAAGAAGATAAAAAATGGTAAAGAAACAAGACCAGACGGAGTTGCTGCAGCAGAAGTGTGGAGGAAGAGCCTGGGAGAAGAAGGAACAGGAGACATGTTGTGGGACCCAGCAAAGAAATATACAGTCAGGAAAAGACACCAAAGGAATGGAGAGAAAGCTTTATTGTGCCTATCTAGAAAGAGAAGGGTGACGTCCAGGATTATCTATAAATAGAAGGGTGACATCCGGGATTAGGCCTATCTAGAAAGAGAAGGGTGACATCCAGGATTATCTAGAAAGAGAAGGGTGATATCCAGGATTATCTATAAATAGAAGGGTGACATCCGGGATTATCTAGAAAGAGAAGGGTGACGTCCAGGATTATCTATAAATAGAAGGGTGACATCCGGGATTATCTAGAAAGAGAAGGGTGACATCCAGGATTATCTAGAAAGAGAAGGGTGATATCCAGGATTATCTATAAATAGAAGGGTGACATCCGGGATTATCTAGAAAGAGAAGGGTGACGTCCAGGATTATCTATAAATAGAAGGGTGACATCCGGGATTATCTAGAAAGAGAAGGGTGACATCCAGGATTATCTAGAAAGAGAAGGGTGATATCCAGGATTATCTATAAATAGAAGGGTGACATCCGGGATTATCTAGAAAGAGAAGGGTGACGTCCAGGATTATCTATAAATAGAAGGGTGACATTCGGGATTATCTAGAAAGAGAAGGGTGACATCCAGGATTATCTAGAAAGAGAAGGGTGATATCCAGGATTATCTATAAATAGTAGGGTGACATCCGGGATTATCTAGAAAGAGAAGGGTGACGTCCAGGATTATCTATAAATAGAAGGGTGACATTCGGGATTATCTAGAAAGAGAAGGGTGACATCCAGGATTATCTAGAAAGAGAAGGGTGATATCCAGGATTATCTATAAATAGAAGGGTGACATCCGGGATTATCTAGAAAGAGAAGGGTGGCGTCCAGGATTATCTATAAATAGAAGGGTGACATCCGGGATTATCTAGAAAGAGAAGGGTGACGTCCAGGATTATCTATAAATAGAAGGGTGACATCCGGGATTATCTAGAAAGAGAAGGGTGACGTCCAGGATTATCTATAAATAGAAGGGTGACATCCGGGATTATCTAGAAAGAGAAGGGTGACGTCCAGGATTATCTATAAATAGAAAGGTGACATCCGGGATTATCTAGAAAGAGAAGGGTGACGTCCAGGATTATCTAGAAAGAGAAGGGTGACATCCAGGATTATCTATAAAGAGAAGGGTGACATCCAGGATCATCTAGAAAGAGAAGGGTGACATCCAGGATTATCTATAAAGAGAAGGGTGACATCCAGGATTATCTATAAAGAGAAGGGTGACATCCAGGATTATCTATAAATAGAAGGGTGACATCCAGGATTATCTATAAACAGAAGGGTGACATCCGGGATTATCTAGAAAGAGAAGGGTGACATCCAGGATCATGTAGAAAGAGAAGGTGACATCCAGGATTATCTATAAATAGAAGGGTGACATCCGGGATTATCTAGAAAGAGAAGGGTGACATCCAGGATTATCTAGAAAGAGAAGGGTGACATCCAGGATTATCTATAAAGAGAAGGGTGACATCCAGGATTATCTAGAAAGAGAAGGGTGACATCCAGGATTATCTATAAATAGAAGGGTGACATCCGGGATTATCTAGAAAGAGAAGGGTGACATCCAGGATTATCTAGAAAGAGAAGGTGACATCCAGGATTATCTATAAAGAGAAGGGTGACATCCGGGATTATCTAGAAAGAGAAGGGTGACATCCAGGATTGTGCAAACTGCAGAGGAATAAAGCTAATGTCTCACACCATGAAAATCTGGGAAAGAATAATGGATCAAAGAATTAGGGAAGAAACATCTGTAGGTGAGGAACACTTTGGCTTCATGCCAGGAAGAGGAACAACAGATGCAGTGTTTGCCCTCTGACAGATGGTGTAAGAACATCAAAGGGAAAAGCAGAAAGGACTACTAATAGTATATTCATAGAACTGGAAAAGGCATATGATAGAACCCTACACCAAGAGGTGTGGAGGTGCATGTATGTGAGGTTGGTCGAAGTTATGTATGAATGAGCAAAAATGCAGGTTAGAATCAGTGTTGGCTTAACTGAATGGATACCAGTAAGAGTTGGTTTACATCAGGGATCTGCTTCAAGTCTGGAAGACAGAGGATTAAAGATCAGTAGAAAGAAGACTGAATATTTAAGGTTCAATGAAGCTCAAGACTCCAAGATTAGTATGGAAGGGACAAGGTTGAACCAAGTAGGGAAATCTAGGTATCTTAGTTCAGCAGGAGCTGGTGATGGAAATTTGGATGTAGAAATGACACACACGGTGCAGGATGGATGCGAGATTTGGAGAGAGATATCAGGTGTCTTGTGTGACTGCAGAATCAACATAAAGATTAAAGGAAGAGTGCGTAAGACAGTAGTGAGACCAGCTTTGATATATGGAGCTGAAGCATGGCGGGCAAAGAAAGCGCAAGAGAAGAAATTGGATGCGGCAGAGATGAAAATACTCAGGTAGATGTGTGGAGTAACAAAAATGGACAGGGTAAAAAATGAAGGAATAAGAGCAACTACAAAACTTGTAGAACTGTCAAGGAAGGCCCAGGGAAGAAGAAGACTGCAGTGGTATGGCCATGTGATAAGGAGAGAGGAAAGCATGAGACATATGTAGCAGGGAGGAGAGTGGCAGAGAGGTGCCTGGTGAGAGAGAGAGAGAGAGAGACAGAGACAGAGACTGTAGAAGCAAAGAAGGCAGATGGACGTAGTTAGAGAAGACCTGAGAGACAAACAGTCACAGTCAGAGGACGATGTGTTTGACCGAAGAGCCAGGTGGAGGAAAGCTTCCGGAAACATCGATCCCACACAGAAGTGGGAAAAGATGCAGAGAAAGATGATCCTAATGTTCCAATAATGTATATTTTTCACTAATTACCTAATTTTCCATTATAGATCTTTATAATTCATTTCATCTCAAAACTTCAGCACTTACTTCCCCTATCATTAATATTATTAACCCTGATTATCTTACAATTAAGTAAAAGTCTGTATCTTTATATATTATCTGCTAATTATCTACAGTTATCCATTGTTCGTTTGCAGAAGTCAATTCAGAGCATCACCACAGAAGAAGAGCGTTTAATAGACGACGCCCAAAACACATACCCAAAGCGCCACTACCCGAATCCATTATACTCCTTAATTACCATTAAATTATCCAAATAATTATGAAAATATCTAAATTTTTCATTACTTTCCCACCGATCACTTACAACCATCCACTCATTGACTTATTGTAACAAACGAGAACGACCGAAACGACTTCTAAACAGAACCACAAACAGAACCGCCGTCGAATAGAAGACGCTCGAGAAGTAAACAAAGCGTGACGTCAGAGTCTGACATTTCCTATTAAATATTCTCTGTGATTCCCGTCTTCATACGTGAGTTAGTACTTATTATAGACTGTATGTAGACTTTAAATTGTCTGGATAGACTGTATGTAGACTGCATATTGACTGTAGAGTGCATAGAAGGGCTGCTGCAGCCTGAGCCTGTAGGGACGATCTCTGCTTCGGTCAGTTACAAGTTATAGACTGTATTAGATCGTATAGACTGTATTAGATTGTATGTAGACTGTATGTGGGCTTTATAGAATGTCTATAAACTATATATTGACTGTATGTAGACTGTATTAACTGTATATAGACTGTATAGGCAGGGCTCCCCTACCCTAAGCTTATATGGGCTCTGGTACAGTCTGTTATGGGGTCTCATTACTGCAGGCTGCAGGAGGACTGTAGCCTGTAGCATACAGAAGACATTCTAAATGGATGATATTACATGATAATTTAATGATTTAAAGACTTACTGTAATTTCAAAGGGTCTTCCTTAGCCTCTGTAGGATACAGGCTACAGGCATCCTGCAGCCTCCAGTAATGAGACCCTATAGAAACCTGCAGCCTAAAGTTAACATCAGTCTGAGTAAATCACTAAGATATAAAATGTCTTAGCTTATGGTAGGCCAGGCTAGGCTACAGGGTATAGTCTACAGGCTGCCTGTAACATGTTTTACCAGACCCCATAGAAGGCTATGGCCTGTAGGGTAGCCTAGTACTGCCATAACCCTATAAGTTAACCATAGAATAACATTGAGAATATCCATTTATGCAGGTTTATATATCATACAGTCTACAGGCCACAGTCTAGTGTAGACTGTATGATAAACTTGTCTAAATGAATATTTTCAATAATATTTTTATGATTGTCTTCTAGAGTTATGGTACTCCTAAGCTACCCTATAGGCCATAGCCTTCTATAGGCCTGGTAAAACAGGTTAAAGGCAGCCTGTAGGCTGTAGCGTAGCCTGGCCTGCTGTAACCTAAGACTGTATAAATAAATATTTCATGATTTCTTAATGATTTCACGGAGGGTTTATGGGGCAGTTTAATCTAGAGCCTAGGTTAGGCTGTAGCCCTGTGGCCTAGGTTGTTTGTTCATGGCGGAAGCTCCTTGGGACGTCATGTTTAGTACTAGCCCCTCGGGGGATCAAAGTATTATATACAAATGGGTGCACAGTATATAATACTTTGATCCACGAGTGACGTGTAGATCATGCATTTATCCTCTCTTTTTCATTCACTTTCCTCTTTTTTTTTGAGAAGTGCGTAGGACAGGCCGATGAGAAAGTAAAAGTTGCTTGGTGGGTTATCAGGGAAGTGCCTTCGTCTTGACACAATCTTTTCCTTCCGAATGTTTTATTTCTAAATCTTTCTTGACTGTCCTCCCCAGTTGTTGCGGCAGACCTGGTGGGTTTGTTTTGCCTTACAAGGTGTGCCGATCCCACCTTGTCTACCTGTTGCTTCCAGCATTTTTTTTTCAATGACGTATGGTAAAGTTTATTTATACTGTATTCTCAACAGAATTATTGTTAATAATGTAAATACTATTGTTGTTGGTGGTATTGTTGTTTATAGTTCTGTTGATTCTTACAGTTTTCCTGTTGTTATGAGCCTATTTATTAGTTTTGATACTGATTTGTTCCCAAACAATACACAAATCGTTGGTCCTTTACAACAGGAATTACTTTCAGCACAGCTGGAAACGGCCGTTTAACTTAAACAAAGTGATGAAGTATGTAGTTAACCACCAACTACAGGTGGGAGTCCTGCCCACCCAGTTGGTATGCACCCATTTTGTTTTAGGCCGTTGGCGAGGAAGGACACGTGCTCTTTTCCTCTCTGCCTTCTGTTTGACTTTGTTTACATTTTAGCGTATTGTTGATGTTGCTGATATATGATTAAAACGTGTTATAATTTGTACAAGTACAACTTCTTGTTTTACTCTTGAGTTTACACTTTCAGTATTCTGATTAGTGGTTCATACTGATATACGTGAACCCTACGACTTTTATTAGCCAATGATGTGTCCAGCTGGTTTTATCATTGCCAAGGCAACAAGATTAAACTGGTTTTTTTCACTCCACTTACATGATTTGCTCTGTGACACATTCTCACGGGGAGAATTTTATTACTTTGCTGTACGAAGGAAGGTTTGTATGCTGAAATTTTCTTTGACATTTGTAATGTTTGGGTATTGTTCAGTTACTTGCATATTGCCCTGTATGTTGCCGATTGCTCTTTTTGATTCATGTATGGGTACGAAGCAAAAGCTGATCGTTGTGTTCCCTCGGAACCTGTGCCTCGACTTGGTGAGAGAGAGAGTGAGTCCAGAGTGTGTGCTCATTCCTCCTTCACATTCCCACACGGAGTGCTGTAAGGGTCCCGGGACACCGATGGTATTGTGGCAGAAGTCAAAGAAGAGAATATATAGTTTCATCATCATCATCTTCGCCTTCATTTACTTGGTGCTCTCCCATGTCTTTAGACTCGGGAACCGTGTTGCAGGTCTCTCCGAGACCCTGCAACCTGGGAGCACCAGGTGCACGGGTCTCCTCAGATATGACACATTGAAGAGATAACCCATGTCTCCTATGCAAGTACTGGGAGGTTTTTTTCCAGGAATAGTTTGTACCTCTTCCTGTGTTTCATTGGATACTTGGTTGGAGAGAGTAACCGCGATTGTTGTGTACGCGAATCAGAAGCTCAAGTATGCAAACCTCCAAGGAGAATCGTGTCACTCCGGGTACTTGAGTTTCTTTGAATCCTGTAGTTACCTTTACTAGTACATGAAGTTACCTTCACGGACTGGTATATCCTTCTTCTGCTCGGGTTTCCTCAGACATTCGAATAGTGGGAACAACCGATGATCGATTCACTCGTGACTTGGTTTTTTTTTTCAAAACCCTGAGTTACCTTTACTGTACTAGTATCATGGAGTTACCTCTGCAGACTGGAATAATCCTTCTTCTGCTCAAGTTTCTTTGGACACTCAGGTAGAAAAAGCAACTAATGATTGATCCATTCGTGACTTGGGAGCTTTGGGTGCATGAGTCTCGAGCTGGACTCGTGTCACCTCGGGTACTTGGATTTTTTTGAAACCTGAAGCTACCCTTTACCAGTACCATGGAGTCACTCCTTGGACTAGTATAGAGCCTACCTCTGCTCGAAATTCCTTAAATTCTCGGGTAATAGAAGCAACTGATGCACGAAAGATTTGTGATTCAGAGGCTTTAGGTGTGTGGTCTTCCAAGGAGACCTGCGCCACCCAGGTACTTGGATTTCTTAGAAACCAGGAGTTACCTTTACCAGTACATGCAGACCCTGGGTTACAGTGGCTATGGGTTACGACGTTCCAAACTTACGACGCTCTTCAAATATATTCGTCAAAAATTATTTCCCAGGTTACAACGCATGTTCCAGGTTTATGACACAGACGATACTGATCTGACGGAAGAAATATGGGCGCAAAAGGGCAAGAATGGTAAAAATTTGGAGGTTTTTAATGCAAAGCTCCATAAAAACACAGTTTACATTGTTTACAAGACACCCAAATGATTAAAAGTAAAGTTTTCGCATGATTTTCAACAATATTTTGGGTTACTATGATTTTTGGCTTACAACGCGGCATCGGAACAGAACTCCCATCGTAAACTGGGGACTGCCTGTATTGTGGGTCACCCCCACAGGCTGGTGTAGGCTCCTCTATCACTGACGAACTTCCACGACAAATATAAGGAGAGAGTGAGTGCACAACATGCAAGCGCTGCCTCACCCCCTGCCAGTACTCTCCCGAGTACGTGGCCAGGATCCTGTAACGGTGCAGCCAGTTTGCGTGCCTGTGCACCTGGAGAAGCTATCAACAAGTTCCCCATACAGTCTTCTTGTGTGAAAAGCCAGTGCCTCGAAGAAGGCTGGGGCACATCTTGAAGACATCCCAAGTTACATGCCCGAGAATGTGCGATCGCTCCCCGGGTCAGCCCACGTTCACACGTACAAGCCGCTCACCTGGGGACAGCTTCCAAGCACGTTTGCGTGAACAGCCCTCCTACTCGCCCCTATACAGGAACAGTATCAGACTAATAGTTGAATTTGAGAATTGATTGTCTTATCCTTTATCTTTTTCATGTGCTGTCATCTCCCCTTCTTCCAAAGCTACCAAGTGAAGGAAGAAGAGGGGTGCCTCTCCCAACCCTAGAAGTCCCTTAAGGCTTCTGACAGTCGCCCTTCTTCCACAGAGAAGGCTACGGGATCTCTTGCTAGCGGTACTACCAATACTGCAAGTCTCGATTGTCTATCTGGCATTGGAACAACTGCTGCTTGGGGTTCCATGGACCCCCGGTGCAACGGTGCCACTCCTGGGAATCCTTTCTGGTCTGGTAAGGTTCTCAGTCTATGGACCCAGACCCTATGAAGCAGAGAGTGAGTTCAGAGTGTGCAGCTGTTACTCAACACTTCTGTATTGGAACAGTGCAACTGTCCTTGATTGGTGACGTTGGCTTACCGGTCCTCTCACCTAGGAAAGGCAAGAGGGGATTCCCCATCCATTCTTCTCCTGAAGAGACCTCTACATCTAGGAAGACTAGCATTTCTTTGGGATGGTCCCCGTCCACGTTCGCGTGAATGGGAACACTCTTCCAGACCCGTACAGCCGCTGTCAACTTGTTTTGACAACCCCCTATGGCCTTACTTGCCTGTCGGGGCTTCGGCCTCAGCCAGGTACAGTGAGGGTGCTAGGTATCTCTCACCTACATCTCCTCAGAGTTTACCAGGAACCAGGGACAGGGCAGAACTGATGTTCGGAACCAGGAATATTCATTATCCCATCTCTTCTTGACCACAGAGCTTATGCTCCAGATTCGGTCCGCAAACTGGGCCTGGGGTATGCTTGAGTGGTAGAGAGATTACCAGGGGACTCTGGCAGCTGTTTGGAGATTGTCTGTTGGATGCGACAGTTTACAACCTTCAGGAGGAAACTGTGGCTTTCCCTGTGGGCCATTTGTCATCCATCGGAACCTTGGGGACATGTGAAGAAACCCAAAGTCTCAATGGCCTTGCCACGGTCGAGATTGCCAAAAGGTTTGTGAACCACACTCTCCACATGCTCCTGCCACGGGTTATCCTGTAACCCTCCCGTCTGCTACTCCTGGTGCTCCCACCTGTAGTGGAGATCAGCTGCTCCCTGCCATCTTGAAAAGATGTTGAGGAAGAGAAGTTGCAATCATTGTCTTCGTCTTTGTCTGCTGCCGCCTCCTCACCTTCTTCTTTGGATGCTCGCCAGCAGAAGAAGGAGGTTGCTTCCCCCTCCCCCCCAAAAAAAAAAAGTTCCGTCATGGGATATCTAAGGGGCTGCCTGCCTCCACAGGGGAGGCAGATGGATCTCTCTTTGGCTCACCCTAGTCTCTGGACTCGGGAGCTGTCACATACCTCACTGAGGTATCGTGATTCAGGAGCTTGAGTGCATGGGTCTCCAAGATTTGTGTATTCAGAACCAGTTCTGGGAAGTCTTCTTCTGATGATAGTGCTGTGCCTACCTCGTCAGGGGTTTCTTTGGACCTCGGGTAGAGGAAGCTCCTGTGGATCGTCCTGGATGTGATTCATGAGCTTCAAGTCACTCTGGGTATTGGGGTTTTGCCAAAACCTCGAGTACCACAAACCAGTACTGGAGGGTCCACTCCCCTATCTGGTTCAGGCACAGTATGAGAGGTGTCGAAGCATTCAGGTGCTTCTTCACCTCTCACCAGAACTTCTTCAAGTACTTGGCTAGGTTCCCGACCAGGTGCTTCCGATTCGAAGGTTCGAGCACTCGGAGATGTAACAAGGAGGTCTCCTCATCAGTCAGCTTCTTTGTGAGGTGCAGGCATTGCTGAAGACGGTACTGTTACAGTAGTAGCCATTAGGATACATATTTCTGAATACATATCAGTCTTTCTCTTGGGACAAGAGACGACTTCTCTACTTGGCCGGGACTTAGCAGTCTAGTTTAAGATTGAGAAGCTTGACCTCACATTCGAGCAGAACACCTAGTATCCTATCATGTTTCGGTCTCAGCCCCATGTCAGCAGGCTCAGAGAAGAGTTTAGTTATTCCTGTTACTAAGGAATAGACAGCTCAGTAGTAACAATTCCTCTATCACTTGTCAACCTTGGGGAAGCCGGGCCCTGAGGAGCGGCTTCCCTTCATTCACTTCAGTGGAGACTGCAAGAATCCTTGTTTCCGATAAGGGACTCCCTGTTCCTTTCCATTGCTCCGGGAGGGAAGTGAATTGGGAACTAGTCTGGTGACTAGACGACAGGAACTTCGTTGCTGTCTCTTCACACTCCCCCTCCTGTCATGCCCCTGTTCTCAGGTACATTACCGAGGGAAGAGGCACACACCTGGAAGATTTGCTGCTTTCAGGTGAGTGGAACCAGTACGCAAACATCTTCACACCAATATTAAAAACTCAGGACAGCTTTCTTAGATTTTCCAGAGGTTCAGGATCTTAGTAAGCTATCCCCACAGTACGGATGAGTGGCAGTCCCCCTTTCACCACGAGAGTAACTTCCTTAAACAAAAAGGGGGGGGAACAGTGTATGAGTTGGTGGCTGCACATTCAGCAGAGCACTTAGCCAGGTACATTCCAGGAAATGAGGATGTAATGGCTATTAAACTCATCACCTGTGTCAGGTGACAGAGAATTGACCCTCGCACCCTGACGTTATGCAAGATTTCCCAATCTTTGGAGCCTCCCAATTATAGATCAACACAACAGAAGCTGTCAGGTACTGTTCCATCGTTTCACTTCCATGGTCGTTGGTAGAACATCTCCCAACTCATGGAACAACCTTCAGCCCTCGGAAGAGGCAAGGGATCTCTCAGTTGCTGTCCCCTGTCTACAGACGCGGAACTGTGGTACGGGGCTCTTTGGAACCTTGTGCCGTGAGAGCAACAGAGGCATGGGTCTCCATGGACACCCATGCCTCTAACACCGGTCCCCGAAAGTCATCTTCCTGGGCTGGTGAAGAACCTTCCACCAGTTGTACAGGGTTCCATGGAAATCCATGCCACGCAATTTACAGGTGCACGGATTCTGGGATACTCGTGTCACCAGAGGTGCACGGTTCTCCCAGACACCTGTGTCGCCAGAGGTGCATGGGGCTCCAATAGAACCCTGTGTCCCCAATTTTGGCCTTGGGAATCTTTTCCCCAGGCAGGGTAAGGTTTTTCTGCCGCTGCACAGAGTTCCGTGGACTCCTGTGACACCAGTGAGGTCCCTGGTCTACGGACCCAGACCTGACTTACAAGAGAGAGTGAAGGTGCAACGTCTTTCGCTATTTATCCTAGATTTTAGAATCTTTTTACAACCAATTACTCGATTTTGAGAACCCTCTTCCCTGAACATAAGTACCCCAAGTGCCCATGGTCTAAAAAAAAAGACTAAAAATTAAATTGATATTTTCTTGAACTATCATGATGAAAATAGAGATGTATAAAGAAGTATTTTTTTGGTGAAAATTTTAAGAAACTAAATTTGGGCACCAACGGGTTAATATAAAGTGCTGCAGGGTAGTGAATAGTGTCCTTATTACCTCAGTATCAGTGGATGGATGGATGGATTTAGATTCAGCCAGCAGCTTGCTGGCACGGGCTCTTACTCCCAGAGCAGCCCGTAACTGTGGATTGTTGCTGTAACGAGATGAGAAGGGTGGTTATAAAAAGAAAGTAAGAAAAGGACAGGCAGTGTTACAAACCCTCTTAAATCTTACGGTGCCCATCGGTATAAGGAGAAGTTCTAGAGCAGAAAGTATTGTTTGAGTTGTAGAGGACCAGGAAGGAAGATGGAAAAATTGCAGACCGAGAAAAAGTTTAAAATCTAAGAAGGATGCTCCAAAGATTTCACTTACTCAGGAAAATTAAGAATTTTTTGTTGTGAGATTTGAAGGGGCAACTGTTACTCAAAGCGAACAGCAGCTGCTTTGGGCTGAGAGGTTTGGATGAGGTGAGGTTGGATGCATTGCAGCAGTCGCTCTCTCTTGACAGGCTTTCCTATCAGTTGCTCAAAGAGAATGATGATTCCTTCAATTGTGAGAGTCATGGAAGGGAAGGAACTGGTACTGTTTCACAAGGCATTGACTTGTAGTTGACTCTTCTTCTTGGAGTCTGCCGCTGCTTCTGTGGTCTGGGTGGTGAGTTGGTGAGTGCTGCTGTGGTGTAGGCGTCAAGGCATTGCTTTGTAGGGCGATATTTGCTGCATATACTGCACCTTTCCTTTGCTGTGCAGTGGCTGCTATGGTGTCCAGATCTCTGGCACTTGTAGCATCATAGTGGCTCAGGTGTGAAGGTCTCTGTGGGGAAGGATCCCCATACTCCAAGGGAAATTTGGGCTGCCATATCAGTGATAGCTGGAAACTTAAATATTATTGCTAGCACGACCATGCAGAAACTAAATTTACCGAGTTAAAAATCAAGTCTTATTCCAAGGTTTGATGAAATGCTAAATAAATTAATTAAGCATTTGCATCACAGCTCTACGTCAGATTTGTTAAAATTATGAGGGATGAGTGTACAGTAATAAAAATTTGTTCCTACTGGAATCCAAACCATCACCTTTTATGTTGGGGTAATCTCTAGTTGGAATCAGCTGTTGAAACTTGGTAACTGGTGGCCTAGGACCCCTCACTCACCTGCCATCCCTTGTAGAGGAGTAGTGCCGTCAGTGTACCTCACACAGTGCACTGTAGGTATTACTTGAGGTTCTTTACAGTATCCCTTCGGCCCCTAGCTGCTATAACGCCTTCCATTCCTGTAACTGTTCCTCCATTCATATTCTCTTTCTTCCATCTTACTTTCCTCAACCCTCTCCTGACAGTTGTTTCATAGTGCTTCTTCTTCTTCAACTGCAAAAGGTTTTCCTCCTTCCATGCCTTTCAGACCACTTCATTCCTCTTGGTTTCCCTTTCAGCACTGAAGGACCTCATCAGAGGTCTGAGCGCTTGCTTGGCCTTTGGCCTGAATTCTGTACTGTATTCTGTTCCATTCCTTTCATTCACCTGACGACGCTAAGCACTTTTTCTTCGGCCATCATTAAGAGGCGATGTTTTGCTGTGCTTCTACTAACTGCTAAATTGGAAGTTGTGGTTTATGTATTTTATGAGTGTTAGTACCTACACAAATACAAACCCTCAGTCTTTACGTAAGAGTTTGCTTGTGGTGTGAGCTAAAACAGCCATTAACTTTCAAACAAGGTCGTTAGCTACTGACAGTAGGGGGAAGCCCCATCCACTCGTTGGTCTGCACTCCACTTTGCTTTTTGCCGCCGTCATGTGAAGACGTCTATGCACTTCTGTGCCTGACTGCTGTTTGCTTTCCATTTTCTTGTTTTTTTTTTTGTGTACTGTATATGAGAGTGTGTATTTGTTTACTTTATATCTACAGTCAACCCCCTGTATTCTTGGCGGATGTGTACCACCACCCACCAAGAATGGCTAAGAAACGCAAATACTTGACACCCCTCTTAAAACACTTATAACTGGGCTATTTTGATGGTTCAAACACCAAAAAACCCCTCTTTAAAACACCTATACCTGAGTATTTTAATAGTTTTATCCCAAAAAATGCATTTAGTCACAAAAATATGAAAATACAGTAATTAGTGAATATTTCTCTATGAAACATACTGCAAATAGGTGAATTTACTGTGAACAATTTGTACATATATACATTCCACAGAAAAATCCACGAAGCCGTGAACCTGGAACCGCGAATAGGTGGGGGTCCACTGTACAGTATCATGCAAACCTCTAACTTGCAACAGCCTGGGCAGAGGAAACCTTTTATTATAAGGCATTTCCCAGGTAAAAACAAACCTTGCAATCAATTCCTCTCCTTGTTAGAGACAGACCCTCATACTTTGTGTACGTCAAGCAGGAAGCATGTCTTTAATCAAAATAGCCTGTGTAGTGGGTGTCGAGTCTGGCTTTCTGAACAGTGGGTGAAGTTTGCTCGGAAAAGGAAGGGATAGAAGAAAGTTTCCCGTGTCATCAGAGTGCAATACTCCGTCAGTGACACCGAGGATTCTCTCTGATTCCTTCTCGCCCCCGGCCAAACTTTCACCTGCTGTTGCTACTCCTAAGGCAGCAGTTTTTCCTTCGCTGTCTCCTACAGCATCGTCAGTAGGGGAATGGGTGACTGGTTTAACTACTCTCTGGCGGTCTCCATTTGCTCAGAGGGGGGAGATTGTCCTCAGGAGGACACTCCTTGGGGCAAAGGGAGATGGTCTCACCTAACCCAGCTTGTCTTACAGGTGTTGTGGAGCCCGAGCGGCTTAGGGAGTTATGGCCATCCCTAGGCCTCCTTTGGGAGCCAATTGTTGATGCTTTGATCTCCCACTTGAAGGCCTCCAATGACCTTCCAGTAACTGATTCCACCATAACTATCACTACTTTTATGGTTACGGTGTCTACCGGCTCGAGGGTCACTACCACGTTAGTAATCCCTTCGAACATGCCTCCGATAGTGTGCCCACAAGTGGTACCCTCTACATTGTCTTCCCTTGGTGTCATCCTTTTCTGTACCCTGCTGTCCAAGGCCTTCTGTGATCGGAAGAAGTTGAAGAAGAGGAATTGGAATTCGTCATCGTCTTTGTCATGTGCTGTCACCTCCTCCCCTTCTTCCAAAGCTAGTAAGCGGAGGAAGAAAAGGGCTGCCTATCCCAGCCATAAGAAGTCCCAGAGGGCTTCTGACGACCAGCCTTCTTCCACGGAGAAGGCTACAGGGTCATTCGCTAGCTGCACTACCAGTACTGCAGCTCCCATTGCCACTGGCACAGGAGCAACCACTGCCGGGGGTTCCATGGACCCCCGGTGCACTGGTACAACTCCCTGGAAGTCACCTTCCCAGGGCAGTAAGGGTCCCCAGGCCCAGCTGCTACCTTGCCCCAGCGAGAAAAAGTGAGCATGCAGGCACACACTCACCTCTTCCTGTTCTCGTAAGGGAATGGTAAAAGGGTCCTGGAAAGGAGATGCTGGCCTACCAGTCCACTCAGCTGGGAAAGGCAAGATTCAGTCATCTTCTGTAGAGGCTTTGGCTTCTAAGAAGACAGTAGCACATCTTTGTGATAGTCTCCGTTCACATTCGCATGAACGGGACCACTCTCCTCGACCTGTTCAGCCATCATTACCATGGGTTGATGAGAGCCCACGACCTTACTCACCTGCTGGGGCTTCGGCCCCCAGCAAGTCTGGTAAGGATGCTAGGGATCTCTTACCTGTCCCCTCCACCTCCTTTGGATTTCCTAGGAGCTGGACAGGGCTAGGATTTGGGACTGGGACTGATCACTCTCCCATCCCAGCCCAACCACGGAAGCATACACTCCGGGTTTGGTCCTCGGTCCGGATCAGTCGCATGCTCAAGTGGTAGAGAGTTGACTGGGGGGCTCTGGCAAGCGTCCCTATTCCTGCAGAGGGAGTAACCCAGACAGACCGTGACCGAGTTGCAGAGGAGTTTTTCGGAGCTCGTCCATATGATACAGCAGTTTAACGATGTCGAGGAAGAGACCATGGCTTTCTCTGTGAACTGTTCTTCAGCCACTGAGGCTTTCTGGGGACCCAAAAAGGAACCCAGTCTCGATGGGCTTGCCATGGTTGCAACTTGCCGAAAGGGTCTTGGTCCAGGTGAATTCTCTTGTGTCTGGGTAGGAGAACTCTCTTGGGTCTAGCCGATCGCGCGAGACACTTCGTCAGGCTCACTCGCCAGAGGAGATACTGTGATAAAATCTAGCAGAGAGGCCTTGCTAACCAAACAGGTTGACCTGGACCTGGTTTGTCTGTGTCCGGGCCTGTTGCTAGACTGTCTCTGTGCTGATGGAGTTTCCCTTTTGAAGCAAGAAGCAGTGCCAATGGAATCTGTCCTGTTTCCTGGATAGATCTTTGGTCCCTTGCAGTGGAAAAGATTGCTTCTGCCTCTTTGGGGTCTTGTACTTCCGAGGAAGAAGCCACATTCAGGAGACTAATGTTATCTGGAGGTGGGGCCATCTCCTACCTAGCTCACCAGACAGCTAACCTGTGGGCAAACCTGGTGCTCAAGAGAAGAGATGCTCTGTTGTCTCAGGGCACCAGGTTTGTCGGTTCCATGTCGGCATTGGCACTCAGGAACGGACTGGTACTGGATTCCGTTTCCTTCTTCCCTAGAGAAGTGGATGCCACGGTAGACAGGCTAGGGATTGAAAGTAACGACCTGCTTGTTGGTCAGGCTGGCTCTTCCTCCTTAGGTCCTAGGAAGTCCCAGACTTCCAAGGGTCCACACAAGAACACCCATTCTTCTTCTGCCCCTGCTAGGAAAGGCAAATAGCAGTGCTCAGTTCAGCTCCCTGCCCGGCCGGGGAAAGGGGCAAGAGTAAGAAGAAGGGGAAGGACAGTGGTACGGCATCCCTTCCCCACCTGCTGCCACTGATGAGGGGGTACCTGCCGAGCCATTGGGCAACATGGCAGTGATACGAGTGGAAACCTTCGAGTTCCTTCCACCCCCTACCAATGTTCCTGTCTGCTTCCAGACTTATGTTCCTGGTTCACTGACAAACCTTGCTGTATGGGAAGAGGTGAAGAGAGTGTTGAAGAAGGCACTGTAGAAGTTGGGACAGATTGGTCTCCTGGGGGGTTTTACAGCCATCTTTTTCTCACAGAAGATGACGGGTGTGGAGACCGGTCATAGGCCTTCCTCCCCTGAACCGATTTGTTAACCAGAGTTGATTCAAAATGGAAATGGTATGGTCAGTACTCAGTGTCATCAGGGAGTTTGACTTCATGCTTTCAGTGGACTTTAGGATGCATATTTTCGAATACGTATACAGTGATCCTCGTCTATCGCGGATAATGGGGGGCCAGAACCCCCGCGATAAGTGAAATTCAGCAGTAGCATTGGCCCCTCCCTAGGGAGGCATATACTGTATATACATGGTATATATTTAAAGGCTTTACTGTATAGCCTTTCCCACACTGTTATAAACACTTCCTATGCACTTAAACACTGTATTACTATTTTGATCTCCTATCACAGTAATATGCATAAAAAAAGATCGTCCCATATTTGTAATGTTTACGTTCTGAGAATCAGCTGACTGAAGCTGCTCACTACTAACGAAAGAATTAGGAAAATAATTTTTAGTTGCCAAAAGAAACAAATTTATCAATGAAATTATTTTTAATTCTGTACATAAAAGATTATGATACAGTAATTCATATTTCATTGAGAGAGAGAGAGAGAGAGAGAGAGAGAGAGAGAAATGGTGTGTACTGTACAGCACAGTAGCTTGGGACGAGACTAAGTCTTGACTAAGTCTTGACAAGCTGGTGATGAGAGTATACAGTATCCTTGAGTTGCTTATGTATGAAATTCGGATTTTAATTATTTTTACAGTGATTTAAGATGAAACATCAACAGTGATAAGATATTCTCTTATGTACCACTCACGTGCCTTGTCCGAGTGCCTGTATTACTATTTTGATCTCCTATCACAGTAATATGCATAAAAAAAGATCGTCCCATATTTGTAATGTTTACATTTTGAGAATCAGCTGACTGAAGCTGCTCACTACTAACGAAAGAATTAGGAAAATAATTTTTTAGTTGCTAAAAGAAACAAATTTGTCAATGAAATTATTTTTAATTCTGTACATAAAAGTTTATGATACAGTAATTCATATTTCATTGAGAGAGAGAGAGAGAGAGAGAGAGATGGTGTGTACTGTACAGCACAGTAGCTTGGGACGAGACTGTATACAGTATCCTTGAGTTGCTTACGTATGAAATCTGGATTTTAATTATTTTTACAGTGATTTAAGATGAAACATCAACAGTGATAAGATATTCTCTTATGTACCACTCACATGCCTTGTCCGAGTGCCTGTGGGTATATCTGAAGCTTCCAGTCCTTGCGGCGTCGGTCTGCATAAGCCGTTCTTCTCACGCGTAACATGATGAAACATCGCTGTTTTCCATAATATGGCTGCCGATATGGTGGTACTTTTTAATTTTAATTTTTCGATGAATATTTCTGAAAAATCCGCGATGCAGTGAAGCATCTTTTGTTTAACTTCATTTTGTACTGAATTATATGTCATAATGCAATGAACCAACAGTACTAGCAGATATTAATAATTATTAATGGAATTAATGAAATATTTGGGTCTTCATATATCGCGACTATTTTTGAAATTTCCGGAAAATCCGCTATATATTTTCTCTTATAATATACATACGTAATGGAAAAAATCCGCGAAGTCGTGAATCCGCGATAGTTGAACCGCGAAGTAGCGAGGGTTCACTGTACTCCAGTTGCTACGATACAGAGACTGACTTCTCAAATTTTGTTGTGACTTGACAGTCCCATTCAATTTTGAGAAGTCTGATCTGATGCCCGAGCAGAGCGTAAGTGTCTGGGCATGCTGAAACTAGAGTCTACACCTCAGACTCGAGTATCACAAAGTTCGGAGAGGCAATGCAGTTATTCCTATCTTGACAGGAACAACCAGCTCGGCAGTGACGCCAGACACTTCCACATAAATATCCTGAAGCTCAAGGTGGCATTTTAGCCCGACGAGTTTCAGGATCGAGTGATGGGGCACTCTGCGGTGTTGATGAGCAACAGTACCTTCATCACCATGGTAGTAGTTTATGTCAACGAGCAGGGAGGGGGAACTCGTTTCTCTTCAGGTCTACATGTTGGTGGTGCAGGTGCTCGAGTGGCAGTAGCACACTCAGTAGTGCTGTCAGCCAGGTACATTCCAGGGAACTGGAACGTAGTGGCAGACAAGATCAGTCACTGGGGTTAGGTGATAGGAACATGGCCCCTACACCCAGACATTTTGGAGGATTTCCAATCTTTGGGACCTCCCAACAATAGATTTCATTGCAACCAGACACAATAGAAGCTGCCGGGATCTGTTCTGTCGTTCCTGAAACCACGGGCAGTTATAGAAGACACCTTCCAACACCCATGGGACAATCTTGAGGTCTATGTCTTTCCTCTGTTTTGGCTGATTCATCGGGTGATCAACAGGGTCATGGTCATTCAGAATCACAGGGTGACTCTGGTGGCTCCCAAGTAGCCACACGCCGATTGGTATCCAGAACTGGTTGCTCTGTTGTCCAGGAGGAGCTATTCTGCAGCAGGTAGCAGACTTCCTCATCCCTCGTCGCTGAGAAAGGCTTCTATCTATCTCAGCTTGTCGAGATATAGAAGACAGTTGAACATGCCATATGCTCAGCTGCCCTCCCCAAGTCATCTTTAAGGGCATTGATCTCCTTTCCTCATTAGAAATCTACATACTGATGAGTAGCTTTGAACAGTCTTGACCTCCCTTACGAGAGTCATTGGACAGGGATCTGACCCTCAAGACTGTGTTCCTGCTTGTCCTCCTTCCTTTGCTTTACTTGACTAGGAAGAGAGGGCAGGGACAAGAGAGTTGGCGAGCCACATGGCCTTTGATGCTATCACTCGGGGAGTAGGGATCTGTCATGCTTGAATTTGTCCTGCAATTTGTAGCAAAGACTCAGAATCCTTCCGTCCCTGACACCAGATTCGAGTCCCTCTCAGTCCCCTCCCTAAAGGACATGGTTAGTGGTGATCATTACGAGATACTACTGTGCCCAGTTAGAGTGCTGCGGTACTATTGTAAGAGGACTCAACATCTCAAGCCTGAGTGTTGACAACTCTTCATTAGTACTGGCCCGACCAAGAAAGAAGTGTTCAAGAATACGGTTTCTTTCTGGCTTCGTGAGACAATCAAGCGAACATACTCTATGTCTGACGAAGTAGACAGGAATAGTTTCCAGGCAGACCTCATAAGGTCAGGGATATTGGTCTGTTCCTCGCATTCAGGAAGAACCTATTGGTTCCTCAGGTACTAAAAGTGGGAGTGTGGTCATGAAAAACCACATTCACGTCCTTCTACTTTGGGACATTGCCCCTGAGTCCATGGACAATTTTTCCTTGTGTCCTGTGATGGGTGCTAAACAATTTGTGTAGCTCACCCAGCTCCCCTAGAGGGAGAGGTAGCATCTCTCCTGAGGTGTTCTGTTGCAAAGAGAGAGTGTGAGTGAGTGACTGGCCTCCTCCCTTTCTTTTTTCATACCCTTCCTTTCCCGTAGTTCAGAGGGACGGCTGGCGAACCGTCACGTGCTAGATGCACATGCAATGTACAGGGTGGGGCAAATCAAATGCCCGAGTTTTGATAGGCTATTAGGAAAAGTAAAACAATACTTACAGAATTATTTGTTGTTTTATTTGAATCAGCATACAGTGCTGTTTGTGTGATCACTTTTTGGAGATGGCATCAGGAAGATGGTGGCCATCTGTAGCGATGCACTGTTGAAGGCCATGTCTGAAGTTTTCGGCTGCTCTTCGGCACATCTCAAGGGGTATTGCAGTAATTTCCTCCCGAATTCACATCTTCCAAGTTGTGTGGCCAACTTCTGAACACTTTCTCCTTCAGATATCCCCACAGGAAGAAGTCGCAAATGCTCAAATCAGGTGAGTGTAGGGGCCACTTGACATCACCCCTCCGAGAGACAAGGCGTGCCGGGAACATCTGTCGCAATTTGACCATTGCAACCTGAGCAGTGTGGGCTGTTGCTCCATCTTGTTGGAACCAGATGTCTCCCAGATTTGTTTCCTCACTTAATTCTTCCAATTTCGGTTCCAAAAAGTCTTCCAACATCGCAAGATAACGCTCAGAGTTGACGGTGACAGACCTTCCATCCTCCTCAGAGAAAAAAGGCCCAATTACCCCAAATTTGGAAACTGCACACCAAACAGTAACTTTGGGGGAATGGAGCGGTCTCTGGTGAAGTTCTCTTGAGTTGGTTTCAGCCCAATAGCGACAGGGTGGGTCAAATTGAGATGTGCCGAAGAGCAGCCGAAAACCTCAGACATGGCCTTCAACAGTGCATCGCTACAGATGGCCACCATCTTCCTGATGCCATCTTCAAAAAGTGATCACACAAACGGCATTGTATACTGATTCAAATAAAACAACAAATAATTCTGTAAGTATTGTTTTACTTTTCCTAATAGCCTATCAAAACTCAGGCATTTGATTTGCCCCACCCTGTAGGTGCGCTACATAACTGAGTACTGCACCCTGTCTGTAATCTTTAAGTCTGTAGATTAATAGATGCAAGTTCTTCCCCCCTCTCTAGCAAGGGAGAGAGGGGCTGACAATAAAACAAAACCTGTTGGTTTTATTAGCTTCTTATTGTCTCCTACACTATGGGTTCATCCAAGCCCTTTTCGAATCAGGGACACTGTACATACCCATTAATTTGTACATACACATTAATTTGAAAGGCCCAGAATTCTGGCAGTTGAACATCACATATGCTCAACAGGTCAGAGGCACAGGACTCCTTCCTCTACTCTGCTTGACCAAGAAGGAGTCCCAGGTGAGTCGAACAACCAGTCAGTTGAGAGATTGACTCAGAATCCTTCCACCAAGAAGTAAGTCTCCATGTGTAAAGACCGAAGGTTTGTATTCGTGTAGGAACAAACTACAAATTTTTAAAAATTTGTATTTCTCCAAACATACAAACATGAAGGTCTTTACATAAATGCCCCACCTTAAGCCACCCCTCATTCTGTCACCTGGGTCAAAAGGTAAAGTTAATGCATAACGATGGGGGTGGGTGGGAGTCCCACCCTACCGTCGATAGTTAAACACCTTGATTAAAGTTAAGCAGATGTTTTTCCAGCTCGTGCTGCAAGTATATCCATAAGTAAAGACTTTCAGGTTTGTTTGTTAAATTACTTTGAAAATTTGTAGTTTTTCCACCCTTGCAGCATTGAAAACCAAAAGGCTTTTCATTGTATTCGTTTTTATTTATGTTTGTAGAAATTCATGTAGATTTTGGTGGGCTGGAGTTAAATGTGGATAGTGCCAGGTCGCAAACAGTGCATATGCAGGTACAGTAATCGAGGAAATACTGTAATATGAAATTTTCTTTGGTATACAAAGCAAAACCTTATATCATATCTACCATCTGAACCACCACTCTTTGTTCATGAGGCCAAAAGAAGAAGTGCTTGGTGATGGCATGTGAGTGAGGGGAATTCTCTTACTCACTCTTCTTAACCACCAGTTAACCCATTTCCAACTTTCACTGAAAGATACTCCTTCATAAAAAG